>NC_079390.1:21986062-22238562 GCF_029220125.1 Pseudoliparis swirei | reverse complement strand
CCAGTAAGAAACCCCCAAGTTTTTGTCATAGTTTGCGATAACGTTGCATTGCACCACTCGGCAGCTGTCAGAGATTGGTTTGCAGCACATTGCAGATTCATGGTTTTGTACCTGCCTGCATATTCACCTTCCTCAACCCAATAGAGGAGTTTTCTCTGCCTGGAGGTGGAAAGTGTTTGGTCACCACCCACATGACCAAATGTCTCTTTTGTGAGGACACGAGTCCAGAGGACTGCCAGGGATGGATAAGGCACTCCAGAAGGTTCTTCCCCAGGTGCATGGCAAGAGAGAACATTAGATGTGATGTTGATGAAAACATGTGGCCTGATGCTGGAGAGAGGCAGGATTAGTCCCTCGATTATTTGTTCGAATTACAGTATGTACTTTTAGTTTCTACCTTTTTTTTCTCATTACTGTAATTCCGTAAATTACTACAGACTATTGAAGCAAACTGCTAATTTTCATCTGCCTTAAAGAATTGTTATGTTCTAAAAAATTTAATAAATCATGTGAAAGAATGTCTCTTTGCTTTGAAGAAAATATTACTTTGTTTGAAGTCACTGAAATTGTTCAAACTGTAAAGATGAAAAGTTAGTATTTTCTGTATTGGTGTTTGATGCTAGTGTTTTTACTCTCAGTGTGTTCTGAGTGACAGTGTGTGTTACCTCAGTGAGGGTTGTGCATGTTGTTTGGGTGCACTGAGGTGATTTGAGCCATGTGTTAAGAGTTGTGTTGCTTGGAATGAGTTTTGCAGGTGATGTGAACTGTTTAGCTCAGGTGACTGTTGGTAGTGCAGACTGTGGTTAGAGTTTTGCACATGTGACTCCAGTTGTGCCCACTGTCGTTTAGCAATCGAAAAAAACTGTAAAATAAATATGTCTCGCCCCCTTTCAGATTATGGGGTTAATTATTTTATTTTAAACATAATTCTCGTGACACGAGGAGTCTTAAAAACTCTTAAAATTAAAGCTTTGAACTTTGTAGTAAATTCCTTCGTTTTAAATCGAGCGGCGAGACGTCGTCTACGTCTGAAGTGTAAAAGTCTGCATCACACGCATCAGGACCCACAACACGTCCCGTCTTTAAATACACAACCCACTCTTACACACTTACTGTGCCCCCCCCCCCCCCCCCCGACTGTGTGTCCTGTTGGACCTCCAGGCCTCATCAATATTGTAAACCGGTACTTAGCGGGACAAAAGACATGAAGACCAGAGCAGAGGACACCTGGGGCAGGAGCAGGGGGTCCACAGTGTGTGTGTGTGTGTGTGTGTGTGTGTGTGTGTGTGTGTGTGTGTGTGTGTGTGTGTGTGTGTGTGTGTGTGTGTGTGTGAATCATAAACGATGCATCATACGGTTTCTGATACGCCTCTCTGTCATAAAGTACAGAGCGCTGTTCCCCCTGAAGCGTCCATCGTGGGTTAAAGTCTGTTTTTAACTCTAATGATGTTAAGAGTTAATCAGGAATAAGGACTTCAGGACACGCCCATGATCAGGTTTTTGGGGGTTTATTCCATTTGTAACACTGATTTGGTGCTAAATGTGGTTTAGATGATGATCTCTGAGGGGAATGACATCATCTCCATACCTGACGTCGATGTTGTTGGCCGTGACGAGAATGGCCGACTGAAAGGGCCCTGAAAGAAAAAATAAAGGGGAATAAGTATGTATAAAGAGGAATAAAGAGGATTGAGGAAGAATAAAAAAGGGGTTCAAAGGATTACAAAGAAAGAGTTAAGAAGAGCAAAGAGGAATGATAGGTAATAAGGAGGAGTAAAGAAGAATGAGGAGGAATAGAGAGGAATAGTGTGGAATAAGGAGGAGTAAATAGGAATGAGGAGGAATAGAGAGGAATAATGGGGAATAAGGAGGAGTAAATAGGAATTCAATTCAATTCAGTTTATTTGTATAGCCCAATTTCACAAATTACAAATTTGTCTCGGAGTGCTTTACAATCTGTACACATAGACATCCCTGCCCCAAAACCTCACATCGGACCAGGAAAAACTCCCAAATAACCCTTCAGGGGGAAAAAAAGGGAAGAAACCTGGAGGAGAGCAACAGAGGAGGATCCCTCTCCTAGGATGGACAGATGCAATAGATGTAATGTGTACAGAAGGACAGATTTAGAGTTAAAATACATTCAATGAATATGACAGAGTGTATGAATAGTTCATAGTAGGCATATTCCACGATGGAGACCTCCACGATCCATCAGGCAGATGGCGGTGGGAGGAGGAGGGCGGAGTCTCAACAGGACAGTGGCGTAGTCATGAGCAGGAATTCCACGACCCAGACGATCCATCAGGCAGATAGGATCTATGCCGTCTCATAGGGTCCGATGACCCCATGAGACGAAAGTCAAAAGGACTTCCGGGAGAAAGCAGAGTTAGTAACGTGTGATTGAGAGATGAAAATTCATCCTTAAGGAGAAAAAAGAGGAGATAGGTACTCAGTGCATCCTAAAACGTCCCCCGCAGCTATAAGCCTATAGCAGCATATCAAGGGGCTGGACCAGGGCAAACCTGATTCAGCCCTAACTATAAGCTCTGTCAAAGAGGAAGGTCTTAAGTCTACTCTTAAACGAGGTGACTGTGTCTGCCTCCCGGACTGAAATTGGAAGCTGGTTCCATAAAAGAGGAGCTTGATAACCAAAGGCTCTGGCTCCCATTCTACTTTTAAGACTCTAGGAACTACAAGTAGTCCCGCATTTAGTGAGCGTAGCTCTCTAGTGGGGCAATATGGTACGACAAGCTCCTTAAGATATGATGGAGCATCACCAATCAAGGCTTTGTAGGTTAAGAGAAGAATTTTAAAAGTGATTCTTGATTTTACTGGGAGCCAGTGCAGAGCAGCTAGTGCAGGAGTGATGTGATCTCTTTTCTTAGTTTTAGTGAGAACACGAGCTGCAGCATTCTGGATCAACTGGAGGGACCTAAGAGATTTATTAGAGCAGCCTGATAATAAGGAGTTGCAGTAATCCAGTCTCAAGTAACGAACGCGTGAACCAATTTTCTGCATCTTTTGAGACAAGATGTGCCTGATTTTTGAAATATTACGTAGATGAAAGAATGCAGTCCTTGAGATTTGCTTTACGTGGGAGTTAAAGGACAAGTCCCGATCAAAGATAACGCCAAGATTCTTTACAGTGGTGTTGGATGCCAGGGCAATGCCGTCTACAGAATCCACATCACCAGATAATTGATCTCTGAGGTGCTCAGGGCCGATTAAAATTACTTCGGTTTTGTCTGAGTTTAACATCAAGAAATTGCAGGTCATCCATGTTTTTATGTCTTTAAGACATGCTTGAATTTTACCGAGTTGGTTGCTCTCCTCTGGTTTTATCGATAAATATAGTTGAGTATCATCTGCATAACAATGAAAGTTTATGGAGTGTTTCCTGATAATATTGCCCAAAGGAAGCATGTATAAGGTAAATAAAATTGGTCCAAGCACAGAACCTTGTGGAACTCCGTGATTAACGTTAGTGGTTATCGAGGCGTCATCGTTTACAAATACAAACTGAGATCGATCTGATAAATAGGATTTAAACCAAATTAGTGCCGTGCCTGAAATGCCAATCGACTGCTCCAGTCTCTGTAACAGGATGTCATGGTCAATGGTGTCGAATGCAGCACTAAGGTCTAACAAGACCAGGACAGAGAAGAGTCCTTTATCTGCTGCCATTAAGAGGTCATTTGTAATTTTCACCAGTGCCGTCTCGGTGCTGTGGTGTTTTCTAAATCCTGATTGAAATTTCTCAAATAAACTATTATGATGTAGAAAGTCGCACAACTGATTTGCGACCACTTTCTCAAGGATCTTGGAGAGGAAGGGGAGGTTAGAGATCGGTCTGTAGTTAGCCAATACCTCTGGATCCAGAGTGGGCTTCTTCAGGAGAGGTTTAATAACAGCCACCTTGAAGGAGTGTGGTACGTGGCCTGTTAGCAGAGACACATTGATAATATCTAATAGAGAGCCGCCAATTAAAGGCAAAACGTCTTAAGCAGCCTCGTCGGGATGGGGTCCAAGAGACAGGTAGACGTGTTCGAAGTAGAAACCGTTGAAAATAATTGGTCACGGTTGATAGGAGAAAATCCTCCAAATATACACCAGGGCATACAGCGGTTTCAAGGCCATTCCACTTGAGGACAGATTGGCACTGGTTATGGGCAAGAGATTATTAATCTTGTCCCTAATAGTTAAAATCTTTTCATTAAAGAAGTTCATAAAGTCATTACCACTAAGGTTTATAGGAATGCTCGGCTCCACAGAGCTGTGACTCTCTGTCAGCCTGGCTATAGTGCTGAAGAGAAACCTGGGGTTGTCTTTATTTTTTCTATTATTGATGAGTAATAGGCTGCTCTGGCATTACGGAGGGCCTTCTTATATGTTTTAAGACTATCTCGCCAAACTAAGCGGGATTCTTCGAGATTAGTTGAACGCCATATGCGTTCAAGCTTTCGTGACGATTGCTTCAGTTTGCGGGTCTGAGGGTTATACCAAGGAGCAAACCTCCTCTTCCTCACTGTCTTCTTCTTCAGAGGGGCTATCGAGTCCAGTGTCATTCTCAGAGAGCCTATGGCACTGTCAACAAGATGATCAATCTGGGACGGACTAAAGTTAGACCAGGAGTCCTCTGTTATATTGAGACGTGGTATCGAATCAAATACAGAAGGAATCACTTTAAATTTAGCTACAGCACTATCAGTTAGACATCTAGTGTAAAACTTTTGACTAACGGAGTACACTCCGTAGTATAAATTCAAAAGTTATGAGGTTGTGGTCTGACAGAAGAGGATTCTGTGGATAGACGTCCAAATGCTCAATGTCAACGCCATAAGTAAGAACAAGATCAAGCGTGTGGCCAAAGCTGTGAGTGGGTTTCTGTACTCTGACAGAAGCCAATCGAGTCCAACAAGGAGATGAATGCAGCACTAAGGCAATCATTATCAACATCCACATGGATATTAAAATCTCCAACAATAATAACTTTATCGGTTTTAAGAACCAAACTTGATATAAATTCTGAGAATTCAGATATAAACTCTGAATATGGACCTGGTGGCGGTACAGAATCACAAATCGAATTGGCTGTAGTGTTTTCCAGGTTGGATGTGAAAGACTAAGAACAAGGCTTTCAAATGAGGTGTAGTGTAATTTTGGTTGAGGATTAATTAATAGGCTCGATTCAAAGATGGCTGCTACTCCACCTCCTCGACCGGTGCCTCGAGGAATGTGAGTATTAATATGACTTGGAGGAGTCGATTCATTCAGGCAGACATATTCTTCATGGCTCAGCCAGGTTTCAGTTAGGCAACATAAATCAATGTGATTATCTGATATTAAATCATTCAGTAACACAGCTTTAGATGACAGAGATCGAATATTTAGGAGACCACATTTAATAGACCTATTTTGTTGCACTGCTGAAATAATTGTGTTAACTTGTATAAGGTTATTGTGTACGACTCCTCTTCTGCTTACTTTTGATTTATTTAATTGAAGTGGCCGTGGGACAGACACAGTCTCTACTCTAAAGTCAAGGGTGGGTAACTGCTCGAATGGAAGAGCAGAGAAGGGTGTTAAACTACAACTCTGCTCCCGGTTCCTGATCTGAACCCTGGGTTGTCATAGATTAAGTCCGTGATCAACTTGGTCATATTCGCAGAAATGAGACGCGCCCGTCCAACGTGGGATGAATGCCGCCTCCTAATCAGATCAGGTTTTCCCAGAAAGTCTTCCAGTTGTCTACGAGCCCACATTATTCGCTGGGCACCACCGACAGCCAGCGGTTGAAAGACGACATTCGGCTATACAATTCGTCTGTCTGCAAATTTGGGAGAGGGCCAGAGAAAATTACGGTGTCCGACAACGTCTTGGCATAAGCACACACCGATTCCACATTAATTTTAGTGAGTTCCGAGCGGCGGGCTCGGGCGTCATTACCACCGGCGTGTATTACAATCTGACTGTATCTCCGCTTATCCTTAGCCAGCAGCTTCAAACAAGAGGAGGAATAGAGATGAAGAAAGAGGATTGAGGGAGAATTAAAAAGGGGTTAAACGGAGTACAGAGGAATAAAAAGGAGTTATGAAGAGCAAAGAGGAATAATAGGTAATAAGGAGGAGTAAAGAAGAATGAGCAGGAATAGAGAGGAATAAGGAGTCATGAGGAATAGAGAAAACTAGTGGGGAATAAGGAATGAGGAGGAATAGAAAGGAATAAAGAGGGATAAAATGAAACGTTAATAACGAGGAATAATGAGGTAACTCGAGTAGTAAAGACGAATATTGAGGAATAGAGAGTGTAAGAGCAATAAGGAGGTATTAAAGGTATAAGAGGAATATGGAGGATTTAAGTGGAATAGAGTATTACAAATAATAATACAAAAAGGGGACTGAGTATGTATAAAGAGGAATAAAGTCAGGAAAAATACCAAAGGGTTTAAAGGAGTAGATATATGAATAAAGAGGAGTTAAGAAGAGCAAAGCGGAATAATAAGAAGGAGTAAAGAGGAATGAGGAGGAATAGAGAGGAATAAAATGAAACGGGAATAACGAGGAATTTAGAGAAGTAAAGAGGAATATTGAGGAAGAAGGAGAAGTAAAGATGAATGAGGATGAATCGAGAGGAATAAGGAGGAACTCCGAGTAGTAAAGAGGAATGATGAGGAATATAAATAAGATTATGAGAGGAATAGGGAGGAATTAAGGGGAATAGGGTGAAGTAGAGTATTAAAAAGAGGAATAAAGTGACTGACGGCGTGTGTTTGCCACTCGTTGTGTCCGCGGCGTCGGCTCAGCTAACAGAATCAATACGGCTGCTTGTGTGTGAACGTGTCGTGAGGAGCGTATGGGGAGGGGAGGGGAGGGAGGAGGAGGAGTGGGGGAGGAGGGGGGGGGGGAGGAGGCGAGGGTCTCCGTCTGCATGCAGGTGAGAGAGGCGGCTCCCAAGGCGGGACGTCCCTTCTCCCTCACATCAATTATTGAGGCGTCGGGGGGTCACAGGTCAGGAGACCACGACTCAGGGTCCTCAGTGGCCCTCACACACACACACACACACATACACACACACACACACACACACACACACACATAACACCTGCATTAACTCACACACAGCGTATCGGAACAAATAATCTTGAGAATGCGAATTTGAGGAGGATCCTGTCTCCAACTAAAACTACACATATTGTTTGATAATAACATTCTGGATTCATTTGTCGAGATCTCCATGAAGGAAGTCATTAAACAGGAAGTCTGGACAACAGAACAACAACGTGTTGGTAAACAAGTTGTTTTTGTTTTGTAGACGGGACTTTTATTTTGAAAAGACAAAAAGACTTTCACACCAACAATTAAACTTGTTGAAAAGGATAAGAAACGTTGTTTAAGGGCCATGACGGAGGTGAAGGTTTGCCTCTCTCTCTCTCTCTCTCCCTCTCCCCCTAACGCTCTACTCCTCTTCTCACCACCTCTTCATCTCTGTCCCTTTCTCCTTCGTTCACCCCTCTCTCCCTCTCTCTCCTTCTCTCCCCCAATTTTTCTCCCTCCCTCTCTCTCTCCCTCCTGCTCTCCCCCTCTTCTCACAACCTCTCTCCCCCTCTCTACCTCTCTCACCCCGCTCTCCCTCTCTCTCACCTCTCCCTCTCTCACCTCCTCCTCCTCACCCTCCTCAGGTTGGGACTTGCTTTGAGGGAGTACTTCTTCTCTCCTTCATCATCATCTCTCTCCCTCTTCATTTTTGAGAGAGGCTATTCTGGCCTAAGTCCACCAAGACGCTCCCCCCCCCCTCACCCCTCACCCCCACTTTACCCCCCCCCCCCCGCTACATTAAAGGGAGGGATGGCGGGTGCGTGGAGCGTTAAAGGGGCGGCGGCCCCAGCAGCGCCGTCCCGTGTCTGGGCCCGGCTCATGAAATATTGACGGGCGAGTGTCCCTTCCAGGAGCTCGCTCGCTCGGGCTTGGGAGGAGGAGGGAGGGAGGAGGGGAGGAGGAGGAGGAGGAGGAGGAGGAGGAGGAGGGCTGCATTAATATTTCAGACTGCAATCTCCTGCTTGACAAACTCTCCCACGTGATTGGCTAAAAAGACGCTTGCATTGCCTCGCGAGCACCAGCACCCCCCCCCCCCCCCCTCTCTCTCTCTCTTAACCCTTATTTCTTTCCTCGATAGCCTCGCTCCTCCTTTTCTGCTTTCCTTCCCTCCCATCCTCCCTTCCTCTCACCTTTACTCCTCTTTGCTTTTTTTTTTTTAAACCATAATTAAAGTTCTGGGTGATGTGTGTGCCGAGGAATGAGAGGGTGGGGGGGGGGGGGGGATGAGGGTGGAGAGGGTAATTAATTACGGCCAGTGGTTTTGGCCTGCCCTGGTAGTCGTGCCCCCCCCCCCACACACACACACACACACACACGCGCGAGGCCACCAGGGGCCCTGCCCGCGGGTCCCGCCGAATGAAGTGGCATCCATTTTTTATGAAGAGCAGGTTATCCTATTTAGTCAGATTAAAACAGGCGAGGAAGAGGAGGAGGAGGAAGAAGAAAGGGGACGCATCCAGAGAGAAGACGGAAAATAATGAAACCTTCCTCCTATTTTCCGCTCTATTCCTCCTCCTCCTCCCCCCTTTACGTCTACTTTACTTTTACTCTTTTCACTCCAAACACCCCCCCCCCCTCTCCCTGCTCCACTCCCATCAGCCCCCCCCCCCCCCCCACATACCCATTAACCTGGTTATGGGTCAGAGTGCTTCGCTGACCCGTCCTCCAGGTGTTGTGCAACTCTCCGCCTCTTTACTTTGATCTCTTCTTCTCTTCCTCTCTTCCTCTTCCCATCTCCGTGTTATTCCTCTTCTGGTTTTGTTCCAGCTCCTCTGAAGGATGAAAACACACACATCCCCCGCTTGAAATCATTTTAATATCGCATATTTACAAACATCTCCACGAGGGGAACTTTTAATGTGACGGCTGTGAAAAAGAAAAAAAATGTAATTCCGCTTTAAATAATATAGCGACGGCAACCGTCGCTGGTTCTTAAGCTCTGCTCGTGTTCGTCACATGGTTCGAATCCCAACTCAGAGGCAAGGCGTTACCCGTCTTTAAACAACATGGATACAGTGAAAAACAGCCTGGGGTCAAATTGACCCCAAAGAACACCGATGGGTACAAGTTGTGTTCAGGACATTGAAAACACATCATCATGTGAATTTTATGTTTTCACAGTAAAAAAAATTGATGTCATTCATTTATTTAGAGACGTTAAACATTGAATGGGGTCAAATTGACCCTAAAGGTCACAGGAGGGTTAAAGTAAACAGAGTTCAGGAGGAGGCGGAGCATCGTTGTGTTAAGTGAGTGAACATTGTTGTTCCTCCTCTCCTCTCCACTTTGCTTTTGTCTCATTTCATCATCTCAGCCTCCGTCAGCCCCCCATCCACCTCCACCTCCTCCTCCACCTCCTCCTCCACCTCCTTCTTCCTCTACCTGCCGGCCGCCCGCTGTGGGAGCTTTCTGTTAAATGATGCAGGAGGCGGCCGACAGAACGCGGTCAACGGCCCGGAGCGGAGGACCGAAACTATGGCGTGAAGCGTCCTGCTGGGGGAGGAGGAGGAGGAGGAGGAGGAGGAGGAGGAGCAGCAGCAACAGCAGGAGGAGGAGGAGGAGGAGGAGGAAGAGGAAGAGGAGGAGGAGGAGGAGGAGGAGGAGGGGAGGAGGAGGAGGAGGAGGAGCAGCAGCAGCAGGAGGAGGAGGAGGAGGAGGAGCAGCAGCAGCAGCAGGAGGAGGAGGAGGAGGAGGAGGAGGGAGGAGGAGCAGCAGCAACAGCAGGAGGAGGAGGAGGAGGAGGAGGAGCAGCAGCAGCAGGAGGAGGAGGAGGAGGAAGCGGGGCCATGAGAGGGTTAGGGCGAAGAGAAAAGGAGGCGAGGAAACGAAGGTCATGTTTGGGCATCACATGAGAAAGTGGTCATGTGACCTCCTCCTGGCTGCGTGGTCATGTGACCTCCTCCTGGCTGCATGGTCATGTGACCTGCTCCCGGCTGCGTGGTCATGTGACCTCCTCCTGGCTGCATGGTCATGTGACCTCCTCCCGGCTGCGTGGTCACGTGACCTACTCCCGGCTGCGTGGTCATGTGACCTCCTCCCGGCTGCATGGTCATGTGACCTCCTCCTGGCTGCTGCATGGTCATGTGACCTCCTCCCGGCTGCGTGGTCACGTGACCTCCTCCCGGCTGCGTGGTCATGTGACCTCCTCCCGGCTGCATGGTCATGTGACCTCCTCCCGGCTGCGTGGTCACGTGACCTCCTCCCGCCGCGTGGTCATGTGACCTCCTCCCGGGGCGTGGTCATGTGACCTCCCGCCGCGTGGTCATGTGACCTCCCGCCATGCGTGGTCACGTGACCTCCTCCCGGCTGCATGGTCATGTGACCTCCTCCCGGCTGCGTGGTCATGTGACCTCCTCCCGGCTGCGTGGTCACGTGACCTCCTCCCGGCTGCGTGGTCATGTGACCTCCTCCCGCCGTGGTCATGTGACCTCCCAGCTGCGTGGTCACGTGACCTCCTCCCGCTGCATGGTCATGTGACCTACTCCTGCGTGGTCACGTGACCTCCTCCCGCCGCATGGTCATGTGACCTCCTGGCTGCTGCATGGTCATGTGACCTCCTCCCGGCTGCGTGGTCACGTGACCTCCTCCCGGCTGCGTGGTCATGTGACCTCCTCCCGGCTGCATGGTCATGTGACCTCCTCCCGGCTGCGTGGTCACGTGACCTCCTCCCGGCTGCATGTGACCTCCTCCTGGCTGCGTGGTCACGTGACCTCCTCCCGGCTGCATGGTCATGTGACCTCCTCCTGGCTGCTGCATGGTCATGTGACCTCCTCCCGGCTGCGTGGTCACGTGACCTCCTCCCGGCTGCGTGGTCATGTGACCTCCTCCCGGCTGCATGGTCATGTGACCTCCTCCCGGCTGCGTGGTCACCTCCTCCCGGCTGCGTGGTCACGTGACCTCCTCCCGGCTGCATGGTCATGTGACCTCCACCCGGCTGCGTGGTCATGTGACCTCCTCCCGGCTGCGTGGTCACGTGACCTCCTCCCGGCTGCGTGGTCATGTGACCTCCTCCCGGCTGCGTGGTCATGTGACCTCCTCCCGGCTGCGTGGTCACGTGACCTCCTCCCGGCTGCGTGGTCATGTGACCTCCTCCCGGCTGCGTGGTCACGTGACCTCCTCCCACACATGGTCATGTGACCTACTCCCGGCTGCGTGGTCACACACACACACACACACACATGGTCACGTGACCTCCTCCCTGCTGCATGGTCATGTGACCTCCTCCCGGCTGCGTGGTCATGTGACCTCCTCGGCTGCGTGGTCATGTGACCTCCTCCCGGCTGCGTGGTCATGTGACCTCCTCCCGGCGGGAATCAATGAGGAGGTGTGTGTGTGTGTGTGTGTGTGTGTGTGAGACGGAGCGTGTGTGTGTGTGTGTGTGTGTGTGAGACGGAGCTTGTGTGTGTGTGTGTGTGTGTGTGTGTGTGTGTGTGTGTGTGAGACGGAGCTTGTGTGTGTGTGTGAGACGGAGCTTGTGTGTGAGACGGAGCTTGTGTGTGTGTGTGTGTGTGTGAGACGGAGCTTGTGTGTGTGTGTGTGTGTGAGACGGAGCTTGTGTGTGTGTGTGTGTGTGTGTGTGTGTGTTTCTTGTGTATCACATATGAAATACACACTTCGACGGGGAGTGAAATAGAGGAGGAATAAAGGAGAGCAGCAGACCAGCGCCCCCTAGTGGAGGACAGGATGGCAAACCAACAATAGAGGAGAAAGATTATCGTGAACGAGGAGCTGGACGTTATTCTGGGCTTTCCTCCAAAGGCTTTGTGCTTAGGCCGCGTACACTTCCTGTTTATCCTGTGTACACTTCCTGTTCATCCTGTGTACACTTCCTGTTTATCCTGTGTACACTTCCTGTTCATCCTGTGTACACTTCCTGTTCATCCTTTGTAGACTTCCTGTTCATCCTGTGTACACTTCCTGTTCATCCTGTGTACACTTCCTGTTTATCCTGTGTACACTTCCTGTTCATCCTGTGTACACTTCCTGTTCATCCTGTGTAGACTTCCTGTTCATCCTGTGTACACTTCCTGTTCATCCTGTGTAGACTTCCTGTTCATCCTGTGTAGACTTCCTTTTTATCCTGTGTACACTTCCTGTTTATTCTGTGTATACTTCCTGTTCATCCTGTGTAAACTTCCTGTTTATCCCGCGTAGACTTCTTGTTTATCGCACGTAGACTTCCTGTTTATCCCACGTTTACTTCCTGTTTTTTACCGCATATACTTCAAGATTCAAGATTCAAGATTCAAGATTCAAGATGTTTTATTTGTCACATACACACACACAGGGTGTGCAGTGAAATGAAAGTGGCAATGCTCAGCAGGAATGTGCAAGGGCAACAAGTACACACTATTTACAATAAAAAACAACAACACAATATTTACAGTAAGTGTGTGTGTGTGTGTGTGTGTGTGTGTGTGTGTGTGTGTGTGTGTGTGTGTGTGTGTGTGTGTGTGTGTGTGTGTGTGTGTGTGTGTGTGTGTGTGTGTGCCTAAGAGGGGCAGTTGTGTGGGTCTATGTGGGGGTCCTGGTGAGGTCGGAGTTCACAGTCCTGATGGCCTGAGGAAAGAAACTCCGTCTCAGTCTTTCTGTTCTTGCAGCGTGACTACGGAGGCGCCTGCCTGACCGCAGCAGCTGAAACAGTCTGTTGTTGGGGTGGTGAGGATCCTTCATGATCCTGCCGGCTCTGGTTCTGCACCTCCTGGTGTACAAGTCCTGCAGGGTGGGGAGTGTAGTTCCAATAGTGCGTTCAGCCGAACGCACTACTCTCTGCAGAGCCTTCCTGTCCTGAGCGGAGCAGTTGCCAAACCAGGCTGTGATGCTTCCTGTCAGGACGCTCTCTACAGCTCCAGAGTAGAAGGACTGAAGGATCCTCTGGGAAACTTTAAATTTCCTCAGCTGCCTGAGGTGGTAGAGGCGCTGCCTTGCCTTTCTCACCAGAGTGTCTGTGTTCGTTGACCATGTCAGATCCTCGGTGATGTGGACTCCCAGGTATTTATACCCGCTCACCCTCTCCACAGTAGTCCCGCTAATCCCCAGTGGTGAGTACGTCCTCTGTTGTTGTACCCTCCTAAAGTCCACAATCAGCTCCTTAGTTTTGGTGACATTCATGATGAGGCTGTTGTCCTGGCACCAGAGTGACAGATCAGCAACTTCCTCCAGGTAGGCCTTCTCGGTTGTCGGAGATCAGGCCCACCACCACTGTGTCATCCGCAAACTTGATGATGGTGTTGAGCTGAACCTGGCCACACAGTCATGTGTGTACAGGGAGTACAGTAGGGGCTGAGGACGCAACCCTGGGGGATCCTGTGTTCAGGGTGAGGGATTTGGAGTGTGTCTGCCCACCCTGACCACCTGTGGCCTGGCGGTCAGGAAGTCCAGGATCCAAGCACACAGGGGGTGTTCAGTCCCAGCTCAATCAGCTTGCCGGCCAGTCTGAGGGGACTATGGTGTTGAAAGCTGAACTATAATCAATGAACAGCAGTCTCACATAGCCCCTCTGGCTGTCCAGATGAGAGAGTGTGGTGTGCAGTACCTGGGAGACAGCATCATCCGTGGATCTGTTTGGGCGATAAGCAAACTGCAGCGGGTCCATGGAGGAAGGGAGGAAGGCGCAGATGTAGTCCTTTATCAGCCTCTCAGCATTTCATGACCACCGAGGTGAGGGCCACCGTCGGTAGTCATTCATACATGCTGGAGAAGCATTCTTGGGCACAGGGACAATAGTGGATCTCTTGAAGCAGGCGGGACCACGGACTCAGCCAGGGAGAGGTTGAATATTGTGGTGAACACTGGAGCTAGCTGGTTAGCACAGGTCTTCAGTACTCGCCCAGATATGCCATCTGGACCTGCAGCTTTCCTGGTGTTCACCCTCAACAGAGCCCTCCTCACACTGTGCTCGGTCACAGAGAGTGTGTGTTCATCCCAGCGGTAGAACTCACCTCGCTACGCTTAACGGTGTTGTTGTTAGTCGGCGAGCTAGCGCTGTTGTTGCTAGCCTCAAACCGTGCATAAAATGAGTTCAGGTCGTCCGCTAGGGATGCGTCGGCACTCACCATAGCGCGGGTCTGCTCTGGTAGTCTGTGATAGTCCGTAGCCCCTGCCATAGGCGCCTGGTGTCGCGCTGCTCCATCTGTGATTCCACTCTGTCTCGGTACCTCCTCTTGGCCAGGTTCACCGCCCTCCTCAGTCCATAGACCGCTGCCTTGTACTCGTCCATGTTGCCGGATACAAGACCGGAGTTATAGGTAGCAATGGCGTTCACAGCTTCACGGATGGATCTATCAACCCACGGCTTTTGGTTAGGAAAGACCCTAACTTTTACCGTGGGGACGATGGTGTCCGCTAGCGTTGCTATGAGGCTCATTGCTACTTCCAAAACTCGCTGACGCCACTGGAACTGGATTGGATCATGTCCCAGTCGACGACACGCAGAGCGCCCTGTAGCTCAGCCTCTGATTGGTCAGACCACCGCCACGTTCCTCGTCACTACCGCTTCCCGCGATCTTTGCCGGTACTCCGGAAGCAGAAAAATGGCGGCATGGTCCGATTTGCGAGCGGAGGAGAGAGACAGCCTTGTAGCCTCTCTTGAATGGCGTATAGCAGTGGTCCAACGTTCTTTCCTCTGGTAGCACACGTAATGTGCTGGTGAAAGTTCGGCATGACTTTTTAGGTTCGCCTATTAAAGTCCCCAGCCACCACCACAGCCGCGTCGGGATACTTGTTCTGATGCCGACATAACACATCATGTAGGTCCGATAGTGCTACGTCGGTGTCCGCTTGTGGTGGTATGTAGACGGCTGTGGTGATGACCGAGCTGAACTCCCGCGGAAGGTAGAATGGACGGCATGAGATCGTCAGATGTTCCAGGTTCACGAGCAGGAACGAGAAAGAGTCTTAATGTCCTTGGGGTCGCACCACTTGTTGTTAGTCATGAAGCAAACCCCTCCACCCTTAGATTTACCAGACTCTTCGGTTCTGTCTGCACGGAAAACAGAGAAGGACTCGGTTGGGCATATGACTCGATCCGGCACCAGCGGGGTCAGCCATGTTTCCGTCAGACAAAAGATGTTACAGTCCCTCATGTCCCGTTGGAATCTGATCCTTGCCCTAACATCATCCATCTTATTTTCCAGAGACTGGACGTTAGCAAGAAGGATGCTGGGCAGAGGTGGACGGTGGGCTTGAACTCTCAGTCTGTTCCGAATTCTGCTCCGTTTCCTCGATGTTTTCGTCCCCCGTAGTAGCGGCTCCACTGTTGTTGTTGTGGTTCGCCGCACAATCTCCGCCGCCACGCTGGATCGATGGAAAAAGTGGACAAAAACCCTTGTTTTGCGCAAAAGTTTATGTCCAAAAGTGTGCTGCGGTCGTATGCTGTTAGTGCCGATGTGTTTGTGGCAAAGAAAACATTAAAAATAAACACAAAAACTAAAAGAGCGCACAATCTCCGCGGAGCTACCTCGACGGCGTCTGGACACAGCCGCGCCATCCTGTTCATCCTGTGTAGACTTCCTGTTTATCCTGTGTACACTTCCTGTTTATTCTGTGTAGACTTCCTGTTTATCCTGTGTAAACTTCCTGTTTATCCCGCGTAGACTTCCAGTTTATCCCACATTTACTTCCTGTTTTACCGCGTATACTTCCTGTTTATCCCGCGTACACTTCCTGTTCATCCCGCCTAGACTTCTTGTTCATCCCACGGATACTTCCTGTTTATCCCTTATAGACTTCCTGTTTATCCCACGTAGACCTACTGTTTATCCCGCGTACACTCCCTGTTCATCCATTGTAGACTTCCTGTTTATCCCTTGTAGACTTCCTGTTCATCCCTTGTAGACTTCCTGTTTATCCCTTGTAGACTTCCTGTTTATCCCACGTAGACTTCCTGTTTATCCCTTGTACACTTCCTGTTTATCCCACGTAGACTTCCTGTTTATCCCGCGTAGACTTCCTGTTTATCCCGCGTAGACTTCCTGTTTATCCTGTGTACACTTCCTGTTTATCCTGTGTACACTTCCTGTTCATCCTGTGTAGACTTCCTGTTTATCCTGTGTACACTTCCTGTTTATCCTGTGTAGACTTCCTGTTTATCCTGTGTACACTTCCTGTTCATCCTGTGTAGACTTCCTGTTCATCCCTTGTAGACTTCCTGTTTATCCCTTCTAGACTTCCTGTTTATCCCTTGTAGACTTCCTGTTTATCCCACGTAGACTTCCTGTTTATCCCACGTAGACTTCCTGTTTATCCCGCGTATACTTCCTGTTTATCCCACGTAGACTTCCTGTTTATCCTGTGTACACTTCCTGTTCATCCCTTGTAGACTTCCTGTTTATCCCTTCTAGACTTCCTGTTTATCCCTTGTAGACTTCCTGTTTATCCCACGTAGACTTCCTGTTTATCCCACGTAGACTTCCTGTTTATCCCGCGTAGACTTCCTGTTTATCCCACGTAGACTTCCTGTTTATGCTGTGTACACTTCCTGTTCATCCCGCGTAGACTTGACCTCAATATGTGTTTTTTTATTGTGTTTCTGGATTTCTGAAATGTAAGTCTGCGTTCAACACGAGCTGAAGAGATTCTAACGTTCAGTTCACCGATTATAAAACAGGTCAGCGAATGGCCCTCGGAATCTTTAAAAAGAGTGTAAAGGAGACGACTAAGCGTCCTCACTAGGACGCTTAGTCGTCTCCTTTACACTCTTCCTCCACGGGAAGTCACGCGAGTCCTTTCATCGCCGTTAGCTGCTTACTTCACGCGATGTGAAGATGATCTTGCTGAACAGAAATTGTAAGTATCATAAACAATAACTATTATTTCCCTGCAATAAATCTCTCTTTAATGTCATCCTTTGATCTCTCTTTTGGTCTCCACATTTTTAACATTTTTAAACGTTCCGTTTCTTTGACGGCGTGTCGCTAACTTTCCACGAGGACGACAAAAATAGAGAAATAAATACATTTTTAAATGAAAAACATTCAGGGACAGGCCGAGGCCGTCGTGTCCTGATCCGATTCTTCCGAAAGAACTGTAAAACATTTAATGTAATTCAAATAAACATGGAGCTGGAGCACCGTGCACACACACTCCGCCCCGTGACGTGAGTCTGTGAATATTAAATATGAAAGCAGCGATCACATCAACGCGGCTTCAGCTGCTTCAGTGTTGGCAGTTTTGACTTTTTCCCGTCAAGTCGCCGTTTAAACTTTCACTTTGACTCTCGATTCGTCGTGTGGAGGAAACGGATGTTGAAGGTAGAGTCTGGACACACACACACACACACCGTACCGACGTCCCCACAGACTCGTCTCACTCGTGGACAGAACGCTTGTGGAAAAGCAACAAAACAGCCACTGACACGCGTCACTGGCCACTGTATATCTCTCTCTCTCCCTCTCTCTCTCTCTCTCTAACTCTCTGATGACTCTACCTGCGTGGCTATAAGTGACCGCCGATTCCCAGACGTACGTGTATTTTTTGTGGGGTGGAGTGTCTGTGTGTGTGTGTGTAGGTGTGTGTGTGTGTGTGTGTGTGTGTGTGTGGGCCATGACCACGTTAACATTCAGCCACAGTGAAGACAATCATCAAACCTGGAGGTAAGATGTGTTTTACTCCCCCACCACTCAGGACCAGATTACGCCATTAATGGACCTGCCTCTCTCTCTCTCTCTCTCTCCCCCCCCCCCCCAACACTCTCACAGTCCTCTTCCACCTAGTGAATTATGAATGGAGGGGCCCCTTGTTTTTCTGCCTGTGGCCGGCCCGCTGTCCACTCAGTGTGCACTCTACTGTACATCACGTTTACACACACTTCGGGGGGGGGGGGGGGAGGTATCGGACCAGATCGATGGAGGTGAAGTTCGACACGCTTGTACGGGATGCCAAAATAATAAAAAAACAAAGCCACACCGGGTCGGGATGAGCGGTGCCGAGACAAAAAGACTCTGCACAGTTCAGTGACATCGGGACAAAGGAGTACTTCTCTCACTCTGGGTCGAGTTTCAGTTTTAGGGTTTTCGTGCGCTCGGTTCGATCCGCTCCGACAACGAGACGATGAATGTTTCTCAGACGTCAGTAACCCGTTTAAAATATACTCTAACAGCTAGGCCCGGTTTTCATTATTCAAACGTCACATCTTTATTGTTACCCGACGCATTCGGGTTGAAACTCACCGGTTACCACGGTTTCCTGAACTCCAGTTGAACTTCAGACCGGAATATCAAGACGGTCACAGTTTTAATTCCATGTTTACCAGTTTTAATTCCATGTTTAATCGTATAATTCCATGTTTAACAGTTTTAATTACATGTTGAACTATTTTAATTACATGTTTACCAGTTTTAATTCCATGTTTAATAGTTTTAATTCCATGTTGAACAGTTTTAATTCCATGTTTAATAGTATAATTCCATGTTTAACAGTTTTAATTACATGTTGAACAGTTTTAATTCCATATTTAACCGTTTTAATTCCATATTTAACAGTTTTAATTACATGTTTAACTATTTTAATTACATGTTTACCAGTTTTAATTCCATGTTTAATAGTTTTAATTCCATGTTTACCAGTTTTAATTCCATGTTTAACAGTTTTAATTCCATGTTTAACTGTTTTAATTACATGTTTAATAGTTTTAATTCCATATTTAACAGATTTCATTCCATGTTTAACTGTTTTAATTCCATGTTGAACAGTTTTAATTCCAAGTTTAACAGTTGTACCTTCTTATTTAACAGTAATAATTCCATATTTGACTCTTCTTGTCTCGTCTAGATGTATGTGACCATGTAGATTTTATTCGGGTTTAACACCCAGAATCCGACGTCCTTCCGGTCCGCCACACAGACCCAGATCGACCAGATGGACGGACAAAAGGAGCTCAACCAGTCGCCTTGTTGGCCCCGATGACGTTGTTCCATGTGTCCTCCTTTAACGGGGCCTCCGCAGCGCTGACGATGAGACGCTGACATAATTAGCCTCATTAGGAGCCTTTCAAAGTGCTTAGATTAGCTTAATTAGCTTTGCTACGCACACACACACACACACACATTAACACACATGCACACTCGGTCCTCGTAGACCCGGCCTCAAGCTATTGCGTTCGCGGAAAAAAACGGAAAAAAACAGCTGGTTTTAAAAGTTAAATGGCTCTGTGTAAATATGTTTCCAGCCAGGGAATAATCAACTTTTAATTTAGCCGCTAATCTTTAGCCGCCGCTCGGCGGTCGGCCTCCCTGAAGAGATGTGGAGGCAAAGAAGAGAGCAAGAGGAGTGGATTGATGAATCACTATCAGAGGCTTCTTCGTCTTTCTGTCCCGAGGACATCTCCACATTCCTGGAATTACAACAAGCAGGAAGAAAGAGGGACGATTGTAAAGATCTCGGCCTTCAGAAGTGCGTCTCCTTCCCTCGGTAGCAACGGAAGTCCGTCAATGGGCTTCATGAACGCCGGCGTCCATTAATTATAGGAAGAAGAAGGCGTGGCGCATTAGATAGATTTGGTGCAATGTGTTTTTTTATTCCCGCTTTCAGAACGCTCTCCTTTTAGTCGCGTCGAAACAAAAACAGGATGTACTTCCCTTCACGTTGCGAACGAGCTTAATTCTGACAACGCTCGTTTTTTAAATGTCAAAGCATGTAATGCTCTCGTTGTTAATTGCACCTTTAATAAAAAACAGTCAAAACAACGTGGATCCCTGTGACCTCGTGATGTTCGGATTAATCGGAGGTTTAATGGAATTAATGGCGGAACGAGGAATATCAATGAGCGTAGAGCGGCCGGTGTGTCGGTGATTCGAGGCTCTTGGGCGGCGGCTGGTTGCCGAGGATTGCGGCAATCAAAGACTGTGGGTGATCAGAGGTGTGTGTGTGTGTGTGTGTGTGTGTGTGTGTGTGTGTGTGTGTGTGTGTGTGTGTGTGTGTGTGTGTGTGTGTGTGTGTGTGTGTGTGTGTGTGTGTGTGTGTGTTCAGCTCCTCAGAGGAGACTCAGCGGGAAGTAGAGATCCGCGTTGCTGGAGAGACGATGGAGGGAGGGGATGAAGAGACGAAGATTGAAACGCTGCAAAAAGTGAGGGTGGAATAAAGTCGTTTACCTCTCCTCGCATGAAATACTGGTCAGACGTGTGGCGACAGAGTTTAAGAATAATATTGCTGTTGTTCTTCTTATTATTATTATTATTTTGTGGCCCGTAACACAGTTGGCGAACAGTGAGGATATGAGAACCGCTGACTCTCTAGACCAGCGGTCCCCAACCTTTTTTGAGCCACGGACCGGTTCCGTGTCAGAAATTATTTTCACGGACCGGCAATATAAATGACGTAATAAATATGACGTCATACAATTATACGAAGGGCATAAAGTGCCAAAACTACAACTCATCATTACGCCGAATGAGTGTGAGCCGTGCGCTTGTTTACCTGCAACGAGCCGCTAATGGAGACGGCGACACAGACGTGTGTTTGGTCCGCTGCTCCTAACCGAGTTCTGGTCGCTGTCATTAGAACAGACAGAGTTGTTGTGTGAAATGTCCCTTAAGGCCACCGTCATTTGCATCTCGAACACATTTTCTTCTAGCTCGGACGGGCTCGATTCACCGGGTGGGATTTGTTTACAAATGGGTTGCAGGTCTATTCTTTTGCAGTCGGGTCTTTTGTGGTTGGAGTACCGCTCAAACTCTTTTAAAAGCCTCTTCCACCCGGTCAACGTCTGAAACATGTGGAATATTCCGCTGTTCACTCGCCCACACAGCAGCGACTTTATCGGCCAACTTGAAAACATTTGTCATTTCCCTGAAGTGACAGAATTCATTGAGCAAGTTGAATATGTTTTAATATTCTTTGTCACTGAAATGTGCCGCCAGCAGAGGGTTCGGCGCGTGAGACTCACCTGCAGCGATAAACCCGAACTTTAAGACTCCTGAACGCGGCTCAGACGTACACACGGGTGTATCCGGTCCTTTTTCAAAATAATATATTTTTCCGACTGATTAAAAAAATAAATATTTAAAACTTTATTTATTAACTTTTTTTTCGCAGCCCGGTTCCAACCAAGCCGCGGACCGGTACCGGGCCGCGGCCCGGGGATTGGGGACCCCTGCTGTAGGGGTCATCAGCCAGGAATGTATTACTGAACGGGAGTACCGAGTCACGGGATTACAAAGTCACAGGAGTACCGTTTTACTGGAGTACCGTGTCACGGGAGCACTGAATCACGGGAGTACCGAGTCACGGGATTACAGAGTCACGGGAGTACCGAGTCATGGGAGTACCGAGTCACGGGAGTACCGAGCCACGGGATTACAGAGTCACAAGAGTACAGAGTCACGGTAGTACCGAGTCACGGGATTACAGAGTCACAGGAGTACCGTGTCACTGAAGTACCTTGTCACTGAAGTACTGTGTCACGGGAGTACCGAGTCAGGGGAGTACCGAGTCACGGGAATACCGAGTCATGGGAATACCGAGTCACGGGAGTACCGAGTAACGGGAGTACCGAGTCACGGGATTACAAAGTCACACGAGTAACGTGTCACTGGAGTACCGTGTCACGGGAGTACCACAGGCACGTGTCACGGGACCCCCTGACCTTCACCTGTAAAATGCAATTCATAGAGACATGAAGACACATGAAGGACATGAAGACACATGAAGACACATGAAGGACATGAAGGACATGAAGACACATGAAGGACATGAAGACACATGAAGACACATGAAGGACATGAAGACACATGAAGGACATGAAGACACATGAAGACACATGAAGGACATGAAGACACATGAAGGACATGAAGACACATGAAGGACATGAAGACACATGAAGACACATGAAGGACATGAAGACACATGAAGGACATGAAGACACATGAAGACACATGAAGGACATGAAGGACATGAAGACACATGAAGACACATGAAGGACATGAAGACACATGAAGGACATGAAGACACATGAAGACACATGAAGGACATGAAGACACATGAAGGACATGAAGACACATGAAGGACATGAAGACACATGAAGACACATGAAGGACATGAAGACACATGAAGGACATGAAGACACATGAAGACACATGAAGGACATGAAGACACATGAAGACACATGAAGGACATGAAGACACATGAAGGACATGAAGACACATGAAGGACATGAAGACACATGAAGACACATGAAGGACATGAAGACACATGAAGACACATGAAGGACATGAAGGACATGAAGACACATGAAGACACATGAAGGACATGAAGACACATGAAGGACATGAAGACACATGAAGGACATGAGGACACATGAAGGACATGAAGGATTTTTTTTAATGATCATAATTTGAAATTTTTTGCAGCCCAGCCCCTCGGTGAAGAGGCCAGGGGCTTCATTAGAGAGATCTGGAGGCCGACCCTATCAGCCCGGGGGCAGGAGAGGGGGGGGGGCTCCCCTGGGCTCCCCACCACCTCCTGCTTCTGTGGATGGGCCAGAAAAATCAACGGCGTTTCCCCTTTGAACAACCTCCTCCTCCTCCTCCTCCTCCTCTGTCTCTCCTTCACACTCTCTCTCTCTCTCTCTCTTTCTCCCTCCGCTCTCTCTCTCTCCGTGGGCCCTAATGAATGATTAATTTAACCGCTCCACCACCTCCAACACCACCAACCACCTCCCATCTACCCCGTTCCTCCGCTTCCGTAACACTTTTTTGTCTTCTTTCCTTCTCTTTCTAAATATTCTTCCCGCTCTCCCACTTTATTGCAAGCGGCGGGCGAGAGGAAGAGAGGAGGAAGGAGAGGATGAGAGTAGCGGCTCTGGGTGGCGGCACAGCGGCGGTGGGCATGAACTAGGGAAGAGGAAACAGGAAACAACAAAGGGAGGAACAAACGCCCATTTGTGTCACACATCCCTCCGTGTATCCCATTAAAGGCAATGTTTGACAAATTACTTTACACAGCTTGGGTGTTGATTTGCCGCGTGTGCGTGTGACCGTGTGTGTGTGTGTGTGTGTGTATGTGTGTGTGTGTGTGCTCAAGCGCTAATGAGTGCAAGATGGTTAGAAAAGGCCTTTAAATGAGGTGTAGAGCAGCGCCTGGCTACCCAGAAGAAAATCAATTACAGCCCTTATTATCTCGGAAGAGTCGTTAATGTGATGTAATAATTGGTCGGGACACGGCGGAGCTAATTGCAATGATGAATCCAAATTCCTCACATGAAAGGAGAAGTAAATGAATGTAGATGGCGCACTTGAAAGGCTCGCGCGGATCTGGGGACGCTTTCAAAAGATGGGTTTTTTCTTTCTTTATATTCTGGGGTTTCTTTTCCCTGGGCTCCGACTCACAGGCGAGGAAAACAGGCTGGATTCAAACGGAGAGGAGGAGGTCTCTCTTAACTCGGCTGGAAGAAGAAGAAGGAGGAAGAAGAGGAGGAGGAGGAGGAGGAGGATAGGGACGGGGTTTATGTGGAAGGCTTTAAGGCGGGAAAAAAACTAAAACTAAAGAAAACGCCACCATTCAGTGAGGAACGCCAAGCTTCGGAAACATTGGACATAATTATGAAAAATAAATATATTTTAATGTCTTCTCGGCGGACTGAGGAAGAGTAAAATATGTATTATTAAGTAATACAATGCAAGATATTCAGATTTTAACGGTTCCTATGATGAACGGTTCGTGTGTTTTCATCTTTAAGCTCAAATAAATAATAAGAATAAACTCTTCACAGGAAACAACCTAGTGTTGTTGAAATTAAATTAAATTCAGATTTTCAGTCATAACGAGAAACTACGTCAATATAAAAAGTCTCAAAATAAATAAAAATGATGAAGAATGTGAGGTTTGCGGCTCCTCAGTGCATTAACACTTTAAAATGTCCTCTTTTCTCCATAAGCTTATTACAATGTGTTATCCAGGATAATGTATTGTTATTATTCAACACGGCAGTCGGAGCATATTTTACTATAACAAACAAAACCAAGTATTACATACGTCTAGTGCATGTTTTTGTTATTTTAATCATAATTTCCGTCATTATCAACCATTTTCACATTGATACGGAGCTTTATTAATGTTTTTCGATTCATTGTTACAGATTTTTTAAAACTGTGTTTTTTCTCCGCCGCTTCTGACTTGGCTCTGGTTCCCGATGAAGACGAGGCTCGCTGTTGGCGGCGGCGTTCTCCTGGCGAGCGGGCCCGGTCGGCGGCGTGACTCTTTGGCGGCGACATCTGAGAAGCTCCGGAGACGCCGAGACACAACGGCGTGCGGCTCGAAGACGGCGGCGGCGGCGGATGGGAGAGCCAAGTGGCAGCACTTCAGAAATCAAAGACGGTGGCCTGCTAACCTCCATTGCTCCCTCATCCTACATACAGCACGGCTGCCAGGAGGGAGAGAAGAAGAAAAAATATCCCCCCCCCCCCCCGCCTTGTGATCGAAATACACATTTATTCACATTTCCCTTGTGAAGAAAGAGAAGAGAAGAAGCCGCCATCTGTTTTCTGCTCCTTAACTTCTTGCAGCGTGCAGCCGACCGCGACGGCAAGATGGCGTCCGGTTCCAACCGACTCGAGGAAAAGATGAACCCGGAGTCGGAGTCGTCCCCCCGGTTGTTGCCGCCGGCCGCCGCCTCCGACGTCCTCCTCGTTGATGTGAGCCGTCGGCCTCTTGATCAGCGATTATCCCGGATGAATCATTCAAAAAGTACTAAAAAGTTAATAAACACTTCAGAAAAAAAATATATCCCCGTCGTGGACTTTGGAGAGATTTTAACGGACGCGATGGACGGGGGGGGGGGGGGGGGGGACAACAAATTAAGAAATCACAAGAAAGTGGAAGAGGAGGATTTGGAATGGAGGCCGTTGCAGGAGGAGGAGGAGAGGTGTGGCAGAACCCCCCTAATTGGTACTTAAACACCCGCGCCGAGCAGAACTGTTGCTATCATAAGAAATTGATGAATTAACTGAGTGAGGGAGGCTGTGGGACGAGAGAGAGAGAGAGAGAGAGGGTTCTGAATCTTTTAAGAGGATAACTTACTTGGGCAAAACAGCTGTTTATGCATTATTTGTGCGGCGAGCCATTTACCACCGTTTAGGATGAAACAACCTTGGTTCCCGGGCTGCAGGAGTTGCCCGGGGGGGGGCGGAGGGGGGGGGGGGTTTGGGAGGGAACGGCGGCCCATCAGTCACTGATCAGAAAGGATGAAAAATTAATTTGCTGGTAGTTTCGTTTTTAGAGATTCTGATATCGGGCCTGTCAGTCTGCGAGCTTCGTTTAAGTGACTAACAGGCGAGCGGGGATTCAGGCCAGAGGAGTATATATATATTGGACCTGGTCTGCAGATTTGATCAGCCCTGCCTCCCAATTCTCCCAGGTGTTCAGACTTTGTTGTCTCGCTGGCTCGTTCTCTCCCTGCCACACCGCCCCTCTCTGGCTATCACCCAGGAGGTCACCATCTTCCATCCGTCTCTCCTCGTGTTGCTGTCCCTGTGGCACCCCGCCACACACCTAGGCTTCTCAGAGTCGCCATCCCCTGGCGTGAGGCCTGCTCCGACCCGGCATCCGGGGACTTTGTTCCGCGCCATCGCCCTGACCATAGAGGGCATGGCCCGGGCCAAAGCCTGAAGGCGTCAACCAGGACGCCCTCTCAGCTTAGTTTCTTTGTTCCTCCCATCTCCATTCTAGAGATGGTCGGGACCGGAGGCAGCCAAAATTGCTTTCAATAATATTATAACGCTTACCAGGCCCATTTTCTGGCTAAACATTTCGGCACCAGTTTTGTTTGGCGTCGTTTTCTAACGCGATGACCCTTTTCGTCCCATGGGGTTCTTCTTCTGCAGCTGTGATAGAACGGCACCCAAGCTGTTTCCGGCGAGGACGTCTGAACGATTAGTTTTTGAGAGCACGACCAGAAGATCACTGGTCCTGCCCCAGGTGCGGCTGAGTGAATGCGGCACCCACCTGGCTTCTGGGGTCTGATCGGTCCGCCGGCTCGCTGAGGTTTGGAGAGGGGTGCTGCAGCTGGAGGAGGAATCCTGCCAGGGTTGGCCCCGGAGCCCCTTCTGTTGGTGAGGTCCACAGGGCCTGGGTGGCCTTTGGCACTTGGGAGGGGTGAGGGTGCAGACGCCCCACCTGCCTGCTCTCCACTTGTAGGGTGTGGTGCTGAGCCCCCAGTGTCACCTGCCCCTGGGGCCGCCTGGGGCTCGCCCGTCAGCGTCTGCAGGCCCCAGGCTCGGCGGCTCTCGGACCCAGTGACCTGCATAGGACCCTGCCGGAGGGGGGTCAGCGGGGGACTCAGGGGCTGCAGCCTCTCAGGCTCCCAACCAGGTGCGGGGTGACCCCTCCCCGAGGCCGGTGGATCTGGGCCCAAGGCTGCATTACCAAACCAATCAATAGGCCAGGGGGCTAGGAGGTGGGTGCTCCCCCAGCAGGGGCGATAGGAGCACCCACTGGTAGTGGCCAGCATTCGTTGGTAGAATCTCCTGTTTGGGAGGGTCGAGGGTGGGCCGCTATACCACTATAGGTTTTGAGGACCAGTCAACAATGATATCAGGTTTGATATCAGAAATGGTCCCCCAGTCCCATACAGAACCTTTGGGAGGGTACAGTTTTGGCTTCTCCACACTCACTGACGGTTGAAATCATTACTCTGCTACTTGCTCCGGCTCTGTGACTTGCTATTCCACTTCTGTGGGCCTATGCTCTGCCAACTCCTCTCGACTGTTAACTCTCGCCGCCTCGGTATTGATCCGGGCTCCTCCTTTGTGTCTCGTTCCAGAAGGTTGCCTCAGGCTTCCAGCAGGCTGGGATCAGCAATGATGTCTCACGATCTCCTCTCGAGGCAGTCTTACAAACTGGCGTTGTCTACCTTACAGGCCACAGGGCCATGGGCGCACCTCCGCTGCTGGGCCTGGTGGGAGAGACCCCAGACACCCGTAGGGGCACGGCCTTTTTTTGTGGGAACTGACCTGGTGGCGACCAGCACCAACACTCTGCCACCTAACAATGTGCCCGGAGGGGTGACTGCCTCGAACCAGCACAGGACAGGGCGGCTGCTAGGCACACATTGTGTCTGCATGGGGCCAGCGGTAACCATCTGTCTCGGTCCACACTCGGGCCAGGTTGACAACCCCAGCCTCGTTTGGCCGGCCTGGGCGGCCTCGGGCATTGTCTCCTATCTCCTCCATGGTGGCTTCCATGTGTTGTACCTCCCTGGGGTCCTCCAGTCCTGGTGGCCAGGGGGAGGAGTGAGAGCGGTTGTCCTTAGCAGGGATCAGGAGAAAACTCCAGGCTCACCTCGTCTTACCTGCTGCCTCGAAGAAGGTCTGTGTGAAGCGGGGCTCCCTGCCCATCCCGTAAACTAACTGGTACTGGCGTTTCTCTGTCTGGGTCTAAGTCATGACTCCACATCTGATTCAGGCCCGATTTGTTTCCTCTGCAATGTCAGCCTGGGTGCATAGGTCTTTCATGATTCCGGACATGAAGGGCATTGTCTGAAGGTGCTGTTTTTCCTCATGGGGGCCCACCTGCGTGAACTTCATTAGACACACCAGGCCCCCTTTCTGGGACTACTAGGAGGGGAATTCAAGCCTGTTTTGCTATGCGAGGGTGCGTAGGGGCTAATTACTATGTGCTGGTGGGGCACTTTTGGCAGTGGCTGAACCAGGTCCATCCCTATTCCTTTGTGCCTGGACGGCAACGGACAACATTCGCAGGGGGTCTCTCTGGGTCTTGGGCGCTGGTGCCTTGGGCTGGCACGATGGAGTAGGGTTTTCTCTTGGCTGGGTGCTGGACAGCCTGGTTTTACTCCTTGGCCTGGTTAGTACCTGCTCTTAACCCTCCGTGAGCTGTTCTACAAGGTACTAGTTCGGAGGCTGTGGGATAACTAAATAGGCACCGGGTCGCAAAATGGCCGTAGCTATATATACACGTGAGGCTACAATAACAACAAACATTCTGGTTTAACAGAGCATGGTATAGACGTACATTGGATTTTGTCCCATCCTCCCCGGCACAGCACGCACGCTACCGAGAGACTTGCTCCGCCCTTGAGGTTGAGCTGGGCAGAGCTGGCTCTCCTGCCACCAATCTCTGGCTTCTGGGCTGGGCCCGGTGTCAGAAGAGGTTGTTTTCTCGGGGGTGTTCTTCCCCTCTCTCTTCTGCTGGTCCCCTCCTCTTTCTCTCACTACCTTCTCCTTCCCTCCTCTCCTCTCCCTTCCCCTTCCTCTCCTTGCTGTCTCCGGTGCCTCCGCACAGGCCTGGTGCAGTAAGTGGGTCCTGGGGGGCGGGGTCGGGCCCCGGCAGGCAGGAGGCGGGGTGCCGGGGCGCCTGGGAGCCGGGGGGGGGGAGAGGGGCCCCGGCCCCCAGGCGCCTCCCCAGCTCAGGCTGGTGGGAGGTCCTGTCCCGGGTAGGTTGTCCACACCGGAGCACTGCCACTGACGGTGGTGGTACCCTTTATTGTTTGCGGTTTGCCTTGTCGGTTTACGGTTGATCTGTGATGCTGGGTTTGACTCGAGTGTTGTATGTCACCACACGTGACACTCCATCAGACCTCTCCCGAGAGGGCCCTGGCGAACTCCGCACGTCCGGGTCCGTCCCCCCTCTCGAGAGGCCGCCGGGGGAGTAGTCCCCAGTCCCCTGCTGAGCCTGTGGGGCTCTGTGGGGTGGTGCCCGTGTGCATCTAACCGCTAAGGGGGTCGTTCCGGGTCTGGCCTGGCGTCACACCGACACGCACAGGGTGGTCTCATGATCTGGTGGCCTCCTCATGAGAGTACCCTTTTGTGGGGTCTCTGTGGGCCTCCTCGTGGGTGTTTCTCTTGGGGGCCCCTGGGGGCGGGCTCCCCTGGCTGCCGCCTTAGCTGGGGGCTCGGCTTGTCGCCTAGTGGGGCCCTGGACAGTCCCTGGGCCTGGTACGCTTCCACAGCCTGGCCACCTCACAGATTCTGTTGACACCAGGGGAACCACACCAATTTGTTGTTGATTGATGGGATGGGGCCATGGTGGTCCATGATGCTCGATGGAGTGATTTTTTTGGATGAGATCAGCAAGCTCAGCCATACCAAGCATCAAAGTTCACTGCTCGAGCCTACTGAGCTCTGGAATACTGTGGGCTCACTATTGTGGGTGACTGTCAAAACGATCAGTAAACCCATGGCGTTTCAAAATCCAAAAGTTGGTGGTGGGTCGGTGGTAAGGGTGCGTTGTAGGTGGTCTGGCGCTTGGTTGACAAAAATGGGCTAATCAGTCTACCCCTTGGTCGATAGAGCCACTCTTCTCTCTCCTCTGGTCCTCTCAGAAAGGTTAGCAGAAGTCCTCAATGTCATCAGGTCGGGGTCTGCTTGGTGAGGAAGCGCAGGGGTGCTCGGCGGTCCTCCCTATAGCCAGCCTGCCCTCCTGGGCTTCCCTGTGCCAGGTACCGCCTCCTCGTGGGTTGTAGCTGCAGCTGGTGGGCAGGGTCTGGGGCGGGGTCTGCTGTTGCTGCTTAACTATGTTAACTATGAGCTGCTGATTGTTGGCCACGAGTCAGTTGTCTACGCTTTTTGATTCATTGATTCCATTGGGTTTAATCATTGGGGTCAGGTTCAGTCAGAATGCGAAACCTCATATGTGGTTCTCCACGGCGCCCTCCCGTGGTGCCCGTGATCAAAAATATAATACAACACCACCATTACCATCAAATTTGCCTTTTTTTATTTCCCAATCAGAGTTCAAGTTCAATCTTCGTCGTCTCCCCTCTTCCCCTTTCCCCACCCTGGCTGTCTTTTACTCTCCCACTCTGCGGGTTGGTGATTGGTTGCTGCGCGTTACTCCAATCCCCCCCCCCAGTTCATTTTCACTGTTGTCACTTGTCGGTGTTTGTTCCGGCTCCCTCTCTCCGCGCAGTGGGGAAGTACAGGACATAGTCAGTCATCCCCATCTTACTTCCCCTCGTGGTCTCGTCCGTGGCTGGCTGCCACAATATATATATATTCAGTTTTCAATTCAATTCAATTCAGTTTATTTGTATAGCCCAATTTCATAAATTACAAATTTGTCTCGGAGTGCTTTACAATCTGTACACATAGACATCCCTGCCCCAAAACCTCACATCGGACCAGGAAAAACTCCCAAATAACCCTTCAGGGGGAAAAAAAGGGAAGAAACCTGCAGGAGAGCAACAGAGGAGGATCCCTCTCCAGGATGGACAGATGCAATAGATGTAATGTGTACAGAATATATATATACACACTGATGAATACATGCACACTCTATTCGAGTTTTCCTTCTACTTCCTGCTCAATTCCCCGATATCACTTATCACTATAGTGTGAGACTGAAGTGCAACACACATTACAGTTTTTCTCCATTGCTTTGGCTCAATTCTTGAAACAGAAATTACATTCTCAAAGCTTTTAGTGCATTTGGTAAAATAGCATATATGGTTCAGCACAACTACATAGATCCCCTTCAAAAGGTCATATCTCACCCAAAACAGTGAACTCAAGCTTTAAACCCAAATCATTTTCTCATAAAAATAGTCAGTGCCCCCAAAATGAAAACTTCCTTCTCGATTGCTGTGGCTCATCTCTCTCTTGAAAAAAAGGACATTCGCAAAGCTTTAAATACATTTGCCAAAATAACCTAGATGGTTTAGCAAAACACTATGGCACACCTGCAAAAGGTCATATCTCTCCCAAAACAGACAACTCATCAGTCAAAACTTCCTTTTCTCATACAAATAGTCAGTGCCCCCAAAATGAAAAGTCCCTTCGTCATTGTTTAAACACTGCAGGTCAAAATGTTTCGATGTTTTCTCAGGTTGGCAATGGACCATAGAAATATCCCTCATGTGCACATTTCAATCTTGGCTTAGTCCTTTGATACTGAATGGTGACTTAGATGTTTTCTTTCCAGAATACTATGTGTATCAAACAGAAAAAAGATGCATTCAAGAGGAGCCAACAAGGTTTCACATCACATACTGTATTGCACTTATACTGCCATGGAAATTCTTACAGTAATTGAAAAACAGAAACAGAAAATGTGTACAGCAAAAAATAGTGTCAAACAAAAAGCACATCAAAAATAAAATTAAGTAGCCTACACTATTGTAACAAAACATACAGTAGGAAAGTAAAGCAAAGCTGGAGCTCAAAGCTGGAGTTCATCCTCAAAACACACTCAGCGAGCGACAGAGTTTACAGATTAACAGATTAACGGGTGCGAACCGAAAGGTTTCTGGAGCCGGTGGTCGTCCACAAGACGGACGCCTGGAACTGTGTCCAGAAGGACGATCGGACGTCATCACTGTTTCACTTTGATCACTTCAAAGACGCCTTGAAGTCGTACGCTGGAGAAATCACACGACAAGTAAAAACCCCGCCTCCGTCACGCATCTTCAAATGTCGGTTGTCACTCAAGTCCAAATAAACTGTGGGGGGGGGGTGTAAAAAGTTAGAACGCAGAGAAAACTTCAGGGTCTAGGAGTTTGGTGGCGAGACTGAGGGAACATCTCCAAGGCCGGCAGCTAGTTGCCTGAAGAAGAACAAAAATGCACTCCCCCCCTTCAATCACGTAAATCTGGATAACAGTAGAATCCTCTAAATTTGGATAACAGTAGAATCACGTAAATCTGGATAACGGTAGAATCATGTACATCTGGATAATAGTAGAATCACGTAAATCTGGATAACGGTAGAATCACGTAAAAACAGTAGAATCTTCTAAATCTGGATAACAGTAGAATCTTCTAAATCTGGATAACGGTAGAATCACGTAAATCTGGATAACAGTAGAATGATGTAAATCTGGATACTAGTAGAATCATGTACATCTGGATAACAGTAGAATCTTCTGAATCTGGATAACGGTAGAATCACCAAATCGGTTTAATGGAAGATCACAAGGTCAAGTCCAGAGATTCGGGGTAACGCGAGGTCGCCTATAAAGAAGATGAAACCTTCCTGCCTGTCACCTGCCCTCTTCCTCTTGCCCTTCCTCCTCGTCAGGTCTCTCCTGTCGTCCCGGTGACTGCCTCGGGGCGACAGACGCTTCCATGTCGGCTCCCTGACGCTGATCGGGCCTGACGGAGGAGCTTTGTCCCCGTCTGTTCAGGGCGGTGTCACGGCACCACCCGGGGAAGCGCTCGCCTCACGCGGACGCGGGCTGCCGCCTTCACTCCGAAGACTTCTGATCGGACCTTTTGAGGTTTCCGGCAGCTCTTGTCGGGACACGTGTTCCCTGAACGTGCCGCATTTCAACAGCAATTAATCATATGGCATCGTGGATGCGTCAGGGAGCTGTAAAACAAACTATGTGGGACCATTGTTAAAAAAAGTGTATCTTGAAGTTATTAATTCAATATTATTCCAAAACATGCATATTTATTAGCACATAACGGATTTTTTTTACAAAAAACCTTTTTGAAGTGTTTGAATGCATGGGTTACAACATGTAGGGGGATTAATTAAAACATAACATTTATCACTATGTATATATATAATATATATATATAATATATATATATTTATTTATATATATATTATATATATATATATTTATATATATATAAATATATATATATATTCAGAGAGAGAGATATATGGACATATATATATATATATATATTGAGAGAGAGAGAGAGAGGGATGGATGAATGGATGGATGGATAGATAGATAGATATAGATAGATAGATAGAGAGATGGATAGATAAATAGATATATATATGGATAGATGGATAGGTAGGTAGAGAGAGAGAGATGGAATATGGATAGATGGATAGGTAGGTAGAGAGAGAGATAGAGAGATGGATAGGTAAATAGATAGATATATGGATAGATGGATAGGTAGGTAGATAGAAAGATAAATAGATAGATAGATAGATAGAAAGATGGATAGGTAAATAGATAGATAGATAGAGAGAGATGGAGAGATAGGGAGATAGATAGATAAATAGATAGATAGATAGATAGAAAGATGGATAGGTAAATAGATAGATAGATGGATATAGTAAATAGATAGATAGATGGATCGATTGATAGGTAGGTAGATAGATAGATAGATAAATAGATAGATAGATAGAGAGAGATGGATAGAGATAGAGAGATAGGGAGATAGATAGATAGATAAATAGATAGATAGATAGATAGAGAGAGATGGATAGAGAAAGATAGATCTATCAAGTCCTCTCACACACACTTTGACTTGCTCTCCCATAATGAGGGTCCTAATGGAGGAGGGGTAGACTCCTCACATCATCATTCAGGCCGAGTCGTGATTAGCCGGCAATTTATTCTGGCGGACGCGATTGCGAGGAAGGCCTGAAATGGTAATGTGTTTAAATGTCAGAGGGAAGGAACGCTTCTCATCAACCTTTGGTTACCCGCCCGCTTTGAATATTCTTATTGCCGTCATGTATTAGTAATGAGAGTTGAAAAGTAAGTAAAATTTAACCTTCGCTGTACCTGAGGAAACTATGAATATTAAAGAGGCCGATTATGTGTACCTGATCTGAAAGAATTTTAACCCTGCGACTGGCTGGCTCTCTTTCTTTTCCCAATTTATACATCCATCCATCCATCCCTCTCTCTCTCTCTCTTTTCTTGCTCTATTCCCCATTTCTCCTTTTTCTCTCTACCATTATCTCTCATCCCCCCACAATGTGATCCGTCTTCCTCTCTCTCATCCAGTCTTTCTCCATCCATGTCTTCCTCTTTCACTCTTCTTTTCTTCTGTCTCTAACTTGTTTCTCTCGTCTTTTTTCAAGTCTCTTCCTCCTCTTCTTTCTGCCTATCTCTTAACGTCAGTCTTCATGAGGTACAAAGTGTGCTATCCACTCGCTAGGCCTGGTATTCATGCAGTGCATGATGGGTCAAACTTCTCTAACTGATGGTCAGAAGCAAAACAAAAAAAGTCTCGGTCTGGTCATATATTTCTTTTAATAAAGTGAATGAAATTGTGACAAATAGAAAATAAAAAAAGGTGTTTATCTGCGTTTGTTACGTTTTTTTAACTTATGGGTGTAAGTAATGGACATTTTTTGCATGTATGTATGATAATCTAAATATATTTTGTTAATTCATTTCTTATAAATACTTGTCGTTGGATTGCAGTCTGCATATTGAGGACATTATCACAATAAAACATCTCTATGACAACCCAGTATCAGATTTGGACGGCATCCTTTACCGATGACACCCCCACGCTCCTCCTCCCTCACTCTTCCTCTCTCTCTCTCTCTCTCTTCCTCTCTCTCTCTTCCTGTGTCTGTCATCCCTTCACGAGAGGGGAGGAGGAGGCTGTTTACCATGCAGAGATGGTGTTTGCATAGATCAGGCCAAAGTGGGACGTGTGTGTGTGTGTGTGTTGGATGTGTGTGTGTGTGTGCGTGTTGCTCTCTGGATTAAGGCTAGATCAAGGCGCATTCAACACACACACACTCACTTCCACTTCCCCCATGAGGGCCTGGGGTTTCAGGGGGGGGGGGGGGGGAGTGTCACTTCTATCTGCAATGGACAACAAAGAAAGAGGAAATGTTTGCTGAAGAAAAACACACACCAAGAGTCTTCCCTCTCTCTCTCTCTCTGTCAGTTATGATCCAGACATTTTACATCCAAAAAGCTGTCAGCCAGAGTCGAATGTGTGTGTGTGTGTGTGTGTGTGTGTGTGTGTGTGTGTGTGTGTGTGTGTGCCCACGTAGCTGCCTGATTCAAAGTATTGATCAACGTCAATGTGCTGAAACAAATTCCTTCTTAAAAACTGCGTATTCCGAGGCGCCGCTTTCACTTTTCCCAATTAAATCGGCGCCATCGGCTCTTTTGTTTAAAGTGAAAAATCTTTTTTTTCAGAAGCCGTTTATTGTTTTGCGTATTTAAATATAAACGCACAATAAACAGCTCTGCAGTGTTGCAGCAGACATGTGCTCTCTTTTTAAAAGATTAGTTATTCTCTTCTCGCCGCTGTGTTTTTTTTTCCATCATCAAGTTGGTAACCATGGAAATAGAAATTACATTTGTTTATGATCCTCAGATTTCTTTTTTGCCGGCACCGGGGATCGAACCCACGACTGGTTCGCTGTGTGAGAATCATTGCAAATATTATTATATATATTTGTTGTAATCAGTAAACATCATATTTACTATTAAACTAGCATATAAAAAAATATATATCATTTCCACTCTCCATGCAAACATTCCAGTGTTCATTTATTTCATGCTGGATACATAGACCCATTTAGACGTCTTCTCCCAGGGGCCCCTCCCTCTCTCATCCCCGGTAATGTCCACCCTCCTGCCTGCTGTGATCTCTGGGTAAGCCCGGCTCTTATTAGCTCTCTTTATTGATTTGGAGAAGGAGTTCAGAGCTGAGCCGCTCTCATTAGCGCCGGATGAAGTCATAATCCACCGGGCCGGCGGCGGCAGACTCGGCTCTCCTCGCCTAAAAATTCACATTTAACGAGTTGATTTCAAGATCCTCCGCTTGTTCAACGAAAACGAGGAAACGATAATAAAAAACGAAGATATTCTGACTCTAATAATTGTGTTTAAAGTGGCGCAATTTCAATGAAAAACCTTATTTACACCCCGCCCTCACCCTCAAAAATATATAAAAACTCAGTTGTTTCCGTAATTATTATTTCTTCTCGTGACTCGTTAACTCGTGAAAAGTGAGACTCTGTTTCGGTTTAACGGAAAACCACCCGGGGTGTGATTATGAGCGGTGCGAATTTTCCGCGCCAGTAGATTCCGTGCAAAGTCAACGTAGATACGCGAGTGGTTGCGATAGACGCAAATTTGTTTGAAATTTTGAAATTGAAATATTTCACATTTTGGCAAAACAATTCGCCCGGAGCCAATTAGCGTTGAGACGCCGAGCTGTGGGAGCCTACGGGTGATGTTATGTATATATATATATCTATATATATATAGATATATATATAGATATATATCTATGATATTAATGTTCTGATCCCAAACACGAGGGCGTTAGACGTTCAGACGCTTGTGGGATGTCCTCAACGAGTATGAAGCCGAACTAGTGGTCAGTTCTTCATGGTGGATGAAGGAGATGATAACTGTTTCCACGGAGTAAAGCCACAGAGATAAGCCCCGCCCCTCGCGCGAGTGAAACGAAAAGCCACAAATAGTCATGAAGGTAAACTCATATTCGCATTACGCTTTTGGTGAAACACCGTGTACTGACGGCAGTTTCGTAACAAGCGTACCTTATCTAAATATGTGCATATAACAACAACAACAACAAAAGTCCTTTTAATTCTGAGGTGTTTGTTATCCAGGAAGTATAAAGACCCCAACGGTCCTCACGGGGCAGGCGGGGGTGGAGAAAACGGGTCCAACTAAACACCTTCACCCAGGAGGCGGTGTGTTCGGTGTGAAATTAACAGAAATTTAGATCTTAACCCAAACCTAACTCAGTATTTCACCATCTTTTCTAAACCTAACTCAGTATTTCACCATCTTTTCTAAACCTAACTCAGTATTTCTAACATCTTTTCTCAACCTAACTTGGTTGTTTCCTTGTACTGAAGCCTTCCGGACTTTCAAAAGGAAAGTTTTAAGTGTTTTCTTACTTTTATTCCCCGTCTTTTGTCTCTCGTGTGGAAACAAATTAACGAATACATTTATTTTCTCGTGTTGCAACCACAACCAGGTGGACCAATCGGAGAGCGAGCTCACATGTCACATGTCAGCATCCGGACCTGTTTGCCCTGTGTCTCCGAGTTGACAGATGCCTCCTCGCCTGTTTTTAAATGTATTTTAAGGCCGGTTCGTGAGCTGTGAAATCTTTATCTTCATCCATTTGTTATTTTAGTGTTGCAACTTCCCCAAACAGGCCGAGCGGCAACGTTCCTCCATCAAGTCTGCCTGTCAATCAGCCGCTCGGTGAGTTCTGCTCATCGACTCCTCTTTCCTCCGCACGGCCGGTGGAAACCTTCCTCGCCCTTTCCCTCCTCTTCCTCCTCGTCTTCCTCCTCGAGCCTCCTCCACGCTGAATTCACCGACCCCCACCGCTCCCTCCTCCTCCTCCTCCTCCCAGCATCGATCCGCCGGTGTGATGGAGGTGGGAGAGGCGGGCTGCTCCTTTCTGAGGGCCAATCGATAGCGACTCCTTTCCTCCTCTTCAAAGCTTCTCGTTCACACGGAACAAACGGAGAGAGAGAGAGAGCGCGAGAGAGAGAGCGAGAGAGAGAGAGGTGCAGGGGAAGGAGGAGTGAGTTGCAAGAGTTATTTTTCTCTTTCCTCTCCTTTTCGCTCCAATCACACTTCTTCTTCTTCTTCTTCGTCTTCTTCTTCTTCTCCTTCTCCTCCTCCTCCTCCTCCTCCTTCTCCTTCCTCTTCTTCTTCTTCTTCTTCTTCTTCTTCTTCTTCTTCTTCTTCTATCCTCTCTGGACTTGTTGCCTGGCCTCAGGGTCAGATTGGGGAGAGGGAGGAAGAAAGAGAGAGAGAGAGAGAGTGAACAACAGGAAAAATAAATACCGCAAACTCGCCATTGACTTCTCGGTTTCTCGCGGGACACGAACGGCGATCTCCTCGGTGAAAGTCCCGTCTCACGCAACATTAATCCATCCGCAGACATTATTCATTTTCTGTTGTGAAACGGCGTGCATCTTTAAGGCATCGATTCTCACCATGTGTCACAAAAAGTCACTAATTTAGGCAATGAAACAATTATCTGAAAAATATACCAACTACCGTCTCCGGAAGGCTGGGAAAATTCCCATCCACCCTGTGTGGCTTTTTTTGTGCTCTAGTTCATGATTACATGGATTAAATACGGTTTTATTTGTGTAGTTTTGATAGCGTTATACATATTTAGTTTGGTTTGGTTTGATTGACAAAACATCAGCGAGCGTCGGAGTGTTTGACCTGGAGCGTTTTTTCCATGAAGCGGAGGGTTTGGGATTTGTAAAGTTTGTAAGGTTAAACCGTATCCATTAACAAACAGGAGAAACAAAGCCCCGATTATTCAAACGCAGGCGGCGTCCTCGGGGACGGCGATCCCCGGCATCAAACCCCCGACACAGCAAATCTTCCTTCATCAGCTTTAATTGTTAGGATCTCGGTCTCACCCTGCAGTTTCCCTCCTCCGAACTCCGACCACAACCCCCAAATCACCAACTCACCTCCCCTAAAGTGGAGTATACCTGGACTCCTGAGGCCGACAGGGCTTTCCAAACCCTTAAGGAGCGGTTTGTCTCAGCCCCTATCCTGGTCCACCCCGACGAGACCCGTCAGTTTGTCGTCGAGGTGGATGCCTCTGACACCGGAGTCGGAGCCATCCTATCCCAGTGGTCCGGGTCCGACTCTAAGCTCCACCCCTGTGCGTTCTTCTCGCGTAAACTCTCCTCTGCGCAGAAGAACTACGATGTTGGCAACCGGGAGTTGCTGGCTATTAAACTGGCTTTGGAGGAGTGGAGGCATTGGTTGGAGGGCGCGGTACACCCCTTCATCATTTGGACTGACCATAGGAACTTGGAATATATCCACTCAGCCAGACGCCTCAACTCTCGCCAGGCTCGCTGGGCCTTATTCTTCGCCAGATTCAATTTTTTAATCACTTACCGCCCAGGCCACAAGAACACTAAGCCAGACGCTCTCTCCCGTCAGTTTACCCGTGCCAATGGAACCCCCACTCCGGATACGATCCTGCCAGCTTCATCCGTGCTCGGAGCCGTCACCTGGGAGATCGAGACGGCAGTTCGTGAAGCCCAGCTCACCCAACCTGGTCCGGGAGGGGACCTCCAGACCGCCTGTTTGTTCCCCGCCTGTCCGTTCCGGGTTCTGCGATGGGCTCACGACTCCCGACTCTCCGGCCACCCGGTATACGGCGTACAATAAATTGGCTGCGCCGTGCCTTCTGGTGGCCTTCCTCGAAAGGGACACCCGGCGTATGTCCAGGCCTGTACCACGTGCGCCGCAGCAAGACCTCACACCGGCCTCCCTCAGGCTTGCTAAGACCACTCCCCGTTCCCCAACGGCCGTGGTCCCACATTGCAGTGGATTTTGTCACTGGCCTTCCCCCCTCTAATGGTCACACTGTGATTTTAACCGTGGTGGACCGGTTTTCCAAGGCTGCACACTTCATCCCACTGCCCAAGCTCCTGTCTGCCCGAGACCACGGATCTCCTCACCCTGCACGTCTTCCGGCTCCATGGCATCCCTGCGGACATCGTCTCAGACCGTGGTCCGCAGTTCTCCTCCCAGGTCTGGAAGGCGTTCTTCCGGACCCTCGACACCACGGTCAGCCTCTCCTCCGGGTTCCACCCACAAACTAATGGCCAAACGGAGAGGCTGAACCAGGAACTAGAGGCCATGCTCAGGTGCGTGACTGCTGCCAACCCCTCCTCCTGGAGCCAGCACCTATCATGGGTGGAATATGCCCACAATGCCCACACCTCTACGGCCACCGGACTGTCCCCATTTGAGGCCTCATTAGGCTACCAACCACCTCTTTTTCCCAGCCAGGAGCGCGAGGTGGCGGTCCCCTCCGTCCAGCACAATGCCCGTCGGTGTAGGCGGGTATGGAGAGACCCGGGCTGCCCTGCTTCGCACGGCAGACCGGAACAAGAGGATGGCGGATCGACGCCGTGCTCCCGCCCCCGTCTACCGCATCGGACAAGAAGTGTGGCTCTCCACAAGAGACATCCCTCTTCATACCGAGTCCAAGAAGCTCACCCCCCGGTACATCGGCCCCTTTCCCATCACATCCATAATCAACCCTGTCGCAGTCAAGCTTCAGTTACCCCGCTGCATGAGAATCCACCCGGTGTTTCATGTCTCCCTCCTCAAGCCCGTTGTTTCCAGCCCTCTGAACCCTCCGTCCGAACCCCCTCCACCCCCCCGACTCATTGGAGGAGGCCCGGCCTATACGGTGAGCCGCCTCCTGGAGGTTCGTCGACGTGGCAGAGGGTTTCAATACCTTGTCGATTGGGAGGGTTATGGTCCCGAGGAGCGCTGCTGGGTGCCTCGGTCCCGGATCCTGGATCCGGCATTGATCCGTGATTATCATCACCAGAACCCCGGCAGACCGGGCGGTTCGCCAAGAGGCTCCGATTGAGGGGGGGGGTACTGTTAGGATCTCGGTCTCACCCTGCTGTTTCCCTCCTCCGAACTCCGCCCACTGTCACGCCTCCCTCCAGAAGAGCCAGCTGGGGCTCATCTCACCTGATCATCTCCAGCTGGCTTAAATACCCCGGCCCTGCTCTTGCTCACTGTCAGGTCGTTGGTTTACCAACCTGAAGCCAGTCCATACGTCCACTCGCCCTGTGAGTTCATCTTCTCGTCGTTACTCTGTAAACCGGTACTTTGTTTTGTTTTTTCGCTCAGTGTAGAGACACGGTCGTCACCTGAGTGAGGAGCCCACTTTGACTATTTTTTCCTTTTTGTTGAGTGTTCGGTCGAGCTTCCCTCCCGACCTCGGAGCAAGAGACTTTGGTCTGAGACCCCTGCCTTTTTGTTATTTCTGTTTTGCCTTGTTTTTGGAATAAAGAGCGCTGATTCTATTCAAGCTGGTGTCCGTCTGCGTTTGGGTTCAATCTCCATACCAACACATAACATTAATGGACTCAGACAAGATATGACGATATGAGGCCGAACGCTTCTTCTTTTTCCGCGTACGCTTGACTCTATGACGTCCGACCTTTATTTAATTTGAAGGCGAACTTTACCTTGAGAGCGGCTCGCCCGCGTCTCAGCTCCCGGACGCCGTCCGTGGCTCGCCGGGCGGCGGGTGGCGATTACCTTTTCGCCGCGCCGTGCTTCCCCCGTTTTCGTCGGCAGAGGTTTTCGCTAATTTGATGCTCTGGCGGAAGGAAGATCGTTGGCTTTAATACAAATCATGTTTCAATCGTTACTCGGAGACCTCAAGCCCGGGCTCTCCGGAGGGGGGGGGGGGGGGGGGGGGCGGTAATGAGGCCTGCTGGGATTTCAATCATTTTTTGTTGAAAAATAAGCAAGAAAAGAGAAGAGGGAAAAACAGAGAAAAAAGAAAATCAACTACCCCTCCTTCCTTCCCCCGTCTCACGCTGAGGAAGCAAAGAAAATACTAATTTGTTTTGAGCATTGATAATGACGAAAATATGTGCGAGAACTCTTTTTCTTTTTTTCTTCTTCTTCCTTCAATACTTTTTGCTTTCTCCGGCCTAGAAACCCCCCCCCCCCCCCCCCCCGTCGCTGCAAAAATAAATAAATCTTTCTGATATTATATTTCAGACACCTCTTTATCACACAAGCTCTTTCTCCCCATCATCCCCTCTGTGCTCCTCCTCTTTTTCCACTTTTATTCCCTCTAAATACAGAATATATATAAACACGCAGCCTTAAAAAGTAGAGCTTGCGAATATGGAATTAAGAAATCGATGAGAGGCTCGAGCAGTGCAGGTAGCTGAAGCTCAATCCTCACGGGAAACGGGTGCATAGAAAACGCCACGTAGGGCCGGCGGGTTCCGGCACACGGGACTTTCAACCAGGAAACCAGCGTTCGTGTCCCGAAGACGCGGAACGGGAAATGTTTGCGCTCGTAAGTTTAACTCATCGACCTTTCCTATTTTTTTTTGCAGCACAACCTTTAATTTCGTCGATGCTTTATGAATTTGCATAAGTTTCCAGACGAGAGGTCGTCTTTTGGTTTTCCCGCTCTTCGGTTGAGTCAGTCGAGTCTCCAGATGATGAGAAAATGTGAAGAAATCTCCGACGCCGAGCGGCGCCGAGGCTGATCAAGAGACTTGCGGCGCTGATGTAACGGTTACTCATCGTTTACATTTTTTCCCCGTTTAATACCTGGATTGTTTTTCGGGTTTGAACATATTTTCACTTGGTATTTTCAAAGGAAAGGTTCCTGACGGATTAATTTATTTTAAACATATTTCTTTTTTGGGGTTTCAAAGTCAAAGTCATCTTTATTGTCAATTTTACATTTGTGGAAATTACAGAAGATGGAAAGTATGTTTGTCTCTTGTCCAACATGAAGTGAATAATAATAATAATAGATATTAAAGTGATAAAGTATTAAAGTGGAAACAGTTAACAACAACAGCAAAGAACATATAGACAACATATCATTTGTAAATTAAGAACTATAAAAACTGCGCTTGTATTGGAGCAGAAGTCGATATTTTATGTGGATCATATAATTTGTAATAACTCTCAATCGAAAAAATGTGTTTGAATATATTTGTTTGCACATTATAGTAACACAGTCCAGGTTCGCAATCACCAAATATTCTACTTTTTGGCTTCATTCTGCTGAAGAAACTTTTTTTTGTTGATGTTAATATTCCACTAATATTCTCGTTTGCGACCGTCGCACACGTGAAGACGCTCCCTCAGCAAAAATAACTCAGAATACAAAACACGGAATATGACACGATTGTAAAGGTAGTCAGTATGCAGGCGGCATTTCCTCTCTGCAGTTATTGAGACAGAACGTCGGCATTTTATGACTCAAAGTGTCTCAAATGTTCCGTTAGCCGTTGCAACGTCGGTTCAGTGGATGTATATTTATAGATTTATTTTCTCAGAGATCCAAAGCGTAAAAAAATCAAGCATATATTTGACTATCAAGCTATCGCAGCGGATTCACCGCCGAAGCCTGGCTGCCTTTGAAGAGGCCTCCTGGCGGAGCTGCGCCAGGGGGCTCACGGCCTGGCTGCATTGAAGTGGGTGTTAACGCGGCGGTGGATCAGAAGCACCCTGCGGCGAGACACCTCACCTCCACGGCTCATCATCGGAGGGGGGAGCCCACCTCCCAGAGGGGGGTACGGGGCGGCCCGCTTTACCCCCCCCCACCACCACCACCACCCAGACCCTCACCCCACGCCAACATCTTTTGCTAACGTCGTGGCTCGGACGGCCCCCTGCCCCGGCCGGACTTTGCGCGAGGTCGAAGGTCGGGGCGTGACGCGAGGAGACAGTCGAGGTCGCATCGTAAAAATTAAAAAAAAGGACGCGTCTGCATTGTTCCGTCGTCCCGACGACACAACCACGATGTCCATCGCTGTGAGCGTGGATGCACAGCATGTTGAAGCTGCCTCTAAATGCTCGACATGGACTCTGACCCACAGATAGAGCCGTTATTTGTTCCTGCCTGCCACTTCCACTTCAGATCAAATGGTACTGTATATATATATGTGTGTGTGTGTGTGTGTGTGTGTGTGTGTATATAGCCATGAAGCTGCAGTCTTTCGACGAGGTCCTGGTGCATGTCAAGAAAACCGCAGGACTTTCACCTCGGTCGCCACGCGTGTGTCATATTTTCAGCGTAGTTTCGGTGCGTTTTTTTCTCCAATTTAAAACGTGAATCAGGTGTTTGAACGTGTCGTAATCACACGGGGACTACGTTCCCCTCTCAGTGTAATCGATAAGCCTGTTAGCGGCTTTTTATGAGACTTGGGGTTTGAGGTCGGGGCCCGACGATGAGGCTCATGTTGAGTTTCTTTGAATGTTTGGAATTTAATTTCGGAGACAACGCAACTTTTTTTTGGTTAAACTGCTGACGTCGTCAAAGTTTCACACGATCGATGAACGTGACCGGTCCGGCATTGCTCCTTTGGGACGATTTCACGAAATAGGGAAATAAGGACGTAGAATGTTTTGAAAAGCTGTTATTGATCGTCAAATCCCAAACTCGTTATCTTTTGGGTCTACTCCATTACCCAGCATGCTCCTGGGTGAGCAGACCTGGCACTTTTGACTTTTGAATGAATGCACCAGATTGAATTTGAAACAAAGTGTGGGTGTAAAAAAAAGACCCCAAAATATAATCATAATCACACAGTTTGAATTGTCGGCTGCAAAACACGGATCATCAGTCGGTCAGTGAAGGCATCACAGACTCAAACCTCCTGCACTGCAGATGTCGGACACAGATGAGTGACAGCTAACCTCCCTCAGCGCGACTTATTGATCAGTGTGTGTCTGTATGGGGGGGGGGGGGGGTCATAAATAAAGTTTTCAGTGACCCTTACATGAACTCTGTGTTGTGCTCAGCAGAGCTGTGTGAGTGAAGATGAGGCGGCAACCTGCATTCTCTCTCCTGACCACCAGGGGACGACTCTTCTGGTTGTATAGAAGTGTAAAATCACTCTACTTCCTTCATGAACATTGTAAACACTTCTTCTTCTTCTTCTTCATCTATCTCCTCCTCCTCCTCCTCCTCCTCCCAGGTGTGAATGTGTTCAACACAGTGTGTGACGTGATGTTGGTGGGAAGGATAAATAAATAAAAGTCCAGAAGGCAGCACGCGCTGAGTCAGCAGCTCTGTGTGCAGCGCGTGATCCTCACGGCGCTGCAACACTGCCCCCTTGTGGCCAGACACAGGGACCTCCTCTACCTCCTCGCTTCCTCGGTCTCCTTGTTTCCTTTTTCTCCTCTCAATACCTTCTTCTGCACTTCTCTCCGTACCTCTCCTCGTGTCCTTTTCTTTTCCCTCTTTATCCACTCTTTTTCTTCCTTTTTTCCACTCCCTTTCTTCCTTTAATCCATTCATCCCCCTTCATTGCTTTCCCTTTCTACTCTGACTCTCTTCAATTCGTCCTCCTGAAGTCTATTCAGCAGACGATGTCCTCCTCCTCCTCCTCCTCCCCTAAAACTCATACTAGAAAGTAGAGCATGTGTTTATTATTGATGAGGGCAGCTCTGTGTTGGAGGCAGGAAAACAAACTATTGTGTTCTTCTGGCTTTAAGAAGAAGAAGAAGAACTGTTGACAACATTTGATTTGATCAGTGTTTTTAAAATTGATTAATTAGACATTTTTGCTTTATTTTGAAAACTGGGTGAACCCTTTGTTTTATTGTGACACTGGAGACTTTGGAAACACTCAAATGTTTCTAAACATAAAGTTGAATGTTGTCGTTTTGACCTTTTCTGACTGTGTTGCATCTCTTTTTAGTCGTTTTAAGAGTCGTTATGGTGTTGGGTCGCCTTTGTAGTCGTTTGGCATCTATTTCTTTGTTTTCTTTTCTAATTTTCCATTTCATTGTATTAATTTTGCATCTATTTTTTCTAGTTGTGTGTCTCTTTGTTGTTGTGTTAAGTCTCGTTTTAGTTCTTATGCGTCTCTTTGTTGTCATTTTGCATCAAATCTTTCAGTTCCTGGTAATTGTGCGTCTCTTTGTATTGATTTCCCATCTATTCTTAGTCATTTGTTGAACTTGTATGTCTCTTTGTTTTGATTGTGTGTTTAGTCACTTTTCATCCATGTGGAGTTGTTTTATTTCTCTTTCAGTTAATTCCACATCTCTTTGTAGTCGTTGTCTCTTTTTACTCTTTTAGTCCTTTTGCATATCATTTTGTTGACGTGTTGGGTCGTTTTGTGTATCTTTGTTATCATGTTGTCTCTTTGTGATAGTTTTTTGGGGGATGTCCAGCCCCCTGACAGCCTGACGTAATGGTGGCTGGTCTGACTGGCTGGCCGTCATGTCTCAGTCCCACCGCAAGGGGGCGCTACAACCCCACTAAAAGAAAACTCTTCTTTCAGCCACAGGAGTTGTGTGTGTGTGTGTGTCTGTGTGTCTGTGTTTCCGTGTGTGTGTGTGTGTGTGTGTGTGTGTGTGTGCGTGTGTCTCTGTGTGTGTGTGTGTGTGTCTCTGTGTGTGTGTGTGTCTGTGTGTGTGTGTGCGTGTGTGTCTGTGTGTGTGTTGCCCCATGACGCTTCATACATGTGGCACACAGAGAAAACATTTCCCACCCTCTCCGTGCTCCCTGAATACAACACTGTGGGAAGAGGAGGAAGTGTGTGTGTGTGTGTGTGTGTGTGTGTGTGTGTGTGTGTGTGTGTGTGTGTGTGTGTGTGTGTGTGTGTGTGTGTGTGTGTGTGTGTGTGTGTGTGTGTGTGTGTGTGTGTGTTTCCAGTCTCTATCTTTAGAACTTCCTCGTGGACTGAGGAGCGTTGAGGAACTAATTCATTTAAACTTTGTAGTCCTGAGAGCAGATTAAAGAACAACAAGAAAACAGGAGGCAATGAGTTTAAATAATAACAATTAAGACATAGCAAAAAAAGAAGAAAACAAAGTACAGATTTTTTTTTTAACGAGTGAATACGATATTCTATTTTTTTAAAAGAGATATTAGAAATCAGAGTCCTCCAGGATCATTTTGCATACAATTTTCGTTATTTTGCATTTATTTTTAGTTGTTTTACAGTTCTACGTCTTCTTTTCGAGACCTCTTGGGATTATTCTGCGTCTCTTCGTACTCTGCGTCTCTTCGTACTCTCGTTGCCGTCTTCTCTTTCCTCGTGAACGTTGAGGAATTCGTTGATTTCAACGTTTTTAAACCGCCTCATCAGTCACGAAGCACCGCAATTTAAAAAACTGAAGAAGACCCCCAAAAAGCCATTAAGACACGAGAGAAGAGAGGAAGAGGAAGAAGGATGGGAGATGGGAACTAATATTTTCCTCTAATATGTTCAGATCACATCGAAATCACGGTAACCGCCGAGGTTTTATCTTCTTAAAACCAACACGGCCTATATTTAAAAAAACAAACATTTCAGAAACAGCGTCCACCGGGCTCATCCGGTCCCAACAGAATCGGCTTTTGGGTTTTTTGGTGTGATCGTTCCTTTCTGACGTTTAATTCAAGCTCAGGACAAACGCAGCCAAAAACAAGAAAAACAAGCCACGCCTACTTTCTCAAAAAGTACGAGAAGCGAAGACGCTCGTCGGGCTTTTCGTCGTAGTTTCGTCACCTGAACCCAACAGACTGTCTTGGAAAAAAGTTTTATTTTGAAAAACCTTAAATTGACTCGTGATGCTGAAACTAAGGGGGTAGCTTTTCGTAGGATATCCTACGAATGTTACATGGAAACGTCAACAAACAATATCTTAGCTACAGAATGACTCGAGTTGTGTTCATGGTCACTTTGTGCTCTGGTTTTGGTCTCCACCTCCCGGACGACGGAGAAACACGACGTTTCAGAAGAAACCTGGGCGCCGAAGATTATCTCTCAGGTTTTTGTGTGTCTGTGTGTTTGTGTGTTTGTGTGTGTGTTTGTGTGTGTGTGCGTTTGCACTGTGACCTTTCCTTCCTGTGGAGGCCCCCAGCTGTCAGGGCCTCAGTCCAGCGTTTTCCAGCTCAGACTGTGGGAAAGTTTGATCCCCGGTTCGTCCCAAAAGGCTCACTAATGTCCAACAACCCCCCCCCCCCCCCTTGTCTCATCCTGCTTCCTTGACCAAACAGCTAAATATAATAATACACTCGAGGCAAAAAAGAAAATACATGTACATTCTGTGATGTTAACTCAATTTTTACCTCATTCTCTTCAACGTTCAAAGATTCTTAAATCAAATATTTTTAAATCAAAGATTCTTAAATCAAAGAGTTGTCTACCCGCCCGCTCCCACTGAACAGTGACGCCCAATGCTGACCTGTCTTTAACCTGCATTCTTGCCACTGTCCATCGGGGGGGGGGGGGGGGGGGGTACTCCTCTGGCCAAATCCGAGATGCCTTCGGAAAAAAAAAAATCTGAACAGAAACTTTGATGTGAAAGACTTTGATCAGAAGTCGTGTCGGCCGGGTCGCTAGCGTTCTTGAAGTTTCCTGCACATCAAATAATTTCTTCTTAGTTTTAATGATTTGTGGCTGTAAATAAACGGAGAACAAACCCAGACCGGATGGATGAATGGCTGGTTGGTTTGTTGCACGGCTGAGTACACACAGCACTTAACCCCATCGCTGAATACCACACCACCACCACACCACCACCATCAGCACCACCATCAGCACCATCAGTAGCAGCATCAGCAGCAGGCCATTACTGTTCAGGAAATATGCTGAATTATTCAATCACTTCCTCTCTGCATTCTCTGCAGGATGCACGGAATCTATTGGAAATAACAGAAAGGGTATGTGTGTGTGTGTGTGTGTGTGTGTGTGTGTGTGTGTGTGTGTGTGTGTGTGTGTGTGTGTGTGTGTGTGTGTGTGTGTGTGTGTGTGTGTGTGTGTGTGTGTGTGTTATAAAGCCCTGGCCATGACCTACGTCAGGTTGTCTGCTCGTGACTCTTCCAACATTCACCCATGACGTTAAGAGAAAACTTGTTTTTTGGTCTTAAAAAAAAAGAATTCACACAGACCGCGACGTATCCGTAACTTCCGGAAAAAATTCTGCCTAATTTTTCACATCAACGAGTGTTTAACTGGCGGCGACCTCCGTCTCCGACAAGCGAAGCCGATGCTCGAGCGTCTCGAGCCGTCATTCTCTTTACTGACCATCGGGTTCACCGGAGACTCCAGGGACCAGAACCAGGACTGCAGTCAAACCAGAGCTCAGAGTTCACTTCCGTCTTTGTCCACAGGGGTCGCCAGAATCTACGCAAAATTAAAACATTCCTCGCAGTAGCTTTAAGTTACAGTCTACTTTCCAGGTAAGAAATTCCATGTCAACATCTGCACACATGTGTATCCTGTGTGTGTGTGTGTGTGTTCTACTCGACTAAGTAAAGACATATTTTTATAAAAGTGGGCGGGCTCATTTTGGTTTATTTTAGCCGTTGAACACACAGCTGCTTGACCAGGGACCTCCATCGGCCCGCCGGGTCAAATGGACAGAAACGCCTAAAAGACTCCATCTCATCATGTCCTACATGAACGTGTCCGAGTGGGTGCTATTGTGAGCTGCTCCAGGGAGGAGGAGGAGGAGAAGAAGAAGAAGAAAAGCTGAAGACAGGACAGGGGATGAAAGAATGAGAGTGGGAGGGATGGGTGTGAATTCCACAGGGCCGGGAGAGGAGTTCTGTCATCCCAGCAGCAAGAAACAGGAAGTGAGTTAAAACCTCTCTCCTGACCTTTTGACCCTGGTGGAGATAACATTCCCACCCTCCCCCGTCCCCGCAGCTGCGTGAAGTCCTCCCTCGCTCACTAGTTTCCTGCATGTGACTCCGTCTCCCCCCCGAAGGTCCACCGGTCCCTGAAGCGAAGCTCCCGCCACGTTTCGTCTTAACAAATGTAAAAGAAGACAACAACGTTTTAGGCTGTTTTTATGAGCGTGAACGATGCGTTCGAGGTCATGTGTTTTTTCTGGTCTTCGCTACGACATTTAAAAAAATATGTCCGCACGATACCCTGACACAGAGCTGTGTGAGTGAAGATGAGGCGGAAACCTGCATTCTCTCTCCTGACCACCAGGGGGCGACTCCTCTAGTTGTATAGAAGTCTATGCGTCTTGTGTTAAAGCTGCATTCTCTCTGTTGACCACCAGGGGGCGACTCCTCTGGTTGTATAGAAGTCTATGCGTCTTGTGTTAAAGCTGCATTCTCTCTGTTGACCACCAGGGGGCGACTCCTCTGGTTGTATAGAAGTCTATGTGTCTTGTGTTAAAGCTGCATTCTCTCTCCTGACCACCAGGGAGCGACTCCTCTAGTTGTATAGAAGTCTATGCGTCTTGTGTTAAAGCTGCATTCTCTCTGTTGACCACCAGGGGGCGACTCCTCTGGTTGTATAGAAGTCTATGCGTCTTGTGTTAAAGCTGCATTCTCTCTCCTGACCACCAGGGAGCGACTCCTCTAGTTGTATAGAAGTCTATGCGTCTTGTGTTAAAGCTGCATTCTCTCTGTTGACCACCAGGGGGCGACTCCTCTGGTTGTATAGAAGTCTATGCGTCTTGTGTTAAAGCTGCATTCTCTCTGTTGACCACCAGGGGGCGACTCCTCTGGTTGTATAGAAGTCTATGCTTCATGTGTTAAAGTTGCATTCTCTCTCCTGACCACCAGAGGGTGACTCCTCTGGTTGTATAGAAGTATATATAAAATGTCTCTACTTCTCAGTAAACATTGTAAACATGATGTTTGGGTCTTAATCCCTGAACACATGTGTGTTCTTCTTCTTCTTCTTCTATCTTCTTCGTCTTCTCCTCCTCCTCCTCCCAGGTGTTCTATTGCATAGCTTCTATCGTAGCCCCCCCCCCCCACACACACACACACACACACACATGATCTCCTCTTATCTTTTCCAAACACTCAGCCGGCACCTCGGTCCATTTGCTGAATTGGATCATGACATCATGAAATCAGAACTTTGGACGTTTCCGAGAACCATCGTGATCGTTTACGCTCCATTATCGGAACGAACGTCGTGGAACTGAACTTTACTTTTCTCCCTTTTAAATATCTTAGAAAACAAAAATGTACCGCTCTTGCTCGGCAGACGTGCGCGGATGACGTCATTCATAGTAAAGACAAATGTATTTATTTTTACTTCCCGGCTGCTCCGTACCTCACCTACACTGTAACGATGTGTGTGGGGTCGACAAGCGTCGACCGCCATTCATCCTGCTGAAGTGTCCTTGAGCAACACCCTGATTCCCCGACCCCTGACCTCCTTGTGTGTGTGTGTGTGTGCCGGCGTAGCTCCAGTATCGCCTGTGCAAACACTGAAGAATAGCCTCCCTGGTGATTGACAGCTGTATGGCCGTCTGACGGACAGGCGGTTCGGCCGCGGGACGAACTCCCAGGGTGCACCGGGACAGCGCCTGTCTGGAAAAACAACGAGGGCCACGGCGAAGATCCACGAGTTGGCTGGGAGGGGGGAGGGTCGATCGGGGTGAGGATGGGCAGGGGGGGGGGGAGGGGTCAGAGGTCATAGATGGAAGTGGCATCACTCGTTAGCGCGGGGAGTAAATGAGAAGTCGACATGAAGATCATTTGGACTTGCGGAACAATGTGGCGCTGACCTCCAGTGAACTGTTCACTGAATACAACTCGAGATATAGACTCACTCGGGATCCGGGAGAGCGGCCGCTCTTCTCTTTTTATAAATACTGCAAAGACGAGATGCGGCGACAGATAAATATATGAAGAGAACTGGATTCAAATGTATCAGAAGCTCATGAAACATAATGCATTTGATGAAAATCAGCTTCTGCCTCCATGGACCCTGCAGAGCGTCCTTTAAAGCTGGATTCTCTCTAATGTCGACTCTTCTGGTTGTATAGAAGTACATGCTCTATGTGTTAAACCTGCATTGTTTCTCCTGACCACCAGGGGGCGACTCCTCTGGTTGTATAGAAGTATATGCTTCATCTGTTAAAGCTGCATTCTCTCTCCTGACCACCAGGGGGAGACTCCTCTGGTTGTATAGAAGTCTATGCTTCATGTGTTAAAGCTGCATTCTCTCTCCTGGCCACCAGGGGGCGACTCCTCTGGTTGTATAGAAGTCTATATAATGACTCTGCTTCTCTCTTGATGTATTCCCTCAGTAAACATTGTAAACATGAGTTTATGTCTCAGTCTCTAGTTTCAATTCTTCTATACAGCATGATGTCATCATTTAGTACATTATGGGATGCTTTAGGGGCGGGGCTACAAGGTGATTGACCGGTCTCTGCTTTTTTGATCCGGACAATAATCTACCACCACGATTCTGATGATATCCGATCAGCTGCGGCGTTCAATCAATTAACCGATAAACAATGAGGGGGCGTGTCGGCCATGAAGGATGCTCCCGTGTGTCCTCGCCAAGGCTCCTCAGAGATCCGTCCTCCGTCCTCAGGTAAAGATCTGTGGGATCATCACAGAAACATGTTGTACAGTCTGTTGCTCACCTGCGACAAACAGCGGCGGGAATCGAACCAGCAACCTCCCGTGTCAGGTCACCAGGTCAGCACTCGCCTATCGGAGCTGGTGAACGGGTTTATTGGTAAAAGCTTGTTGAGGGAAACAAGCATGAATTATTAATGTTCTCCATCACACTTTTAACACACACACACAGCAGAAAAAGAGTGTGTGTGCATTTGTGTCTGCCTTTGCTCATGTATGTGCATACAGGACATCCTTGTGTGTGTGTGTGTGTGTGTGTGTGTGTGTGTGTGTGTGTGTGTGTGTGTGTGTGTGTGTGTGTGTGTGTGTGTGTGTGTGTGTGTGTGTGTGTGTGTGTGTGTGTGTTGCTAAGAGCTCTGCTTTAATGCACTTTGATTTGAGATGATGAACAGAAAGGTTTTTTTTTTCTCTCCTCCGATTCTGCACATAATCACACACACACACACACACACACATCTGTATCCACTGCTCTGGGAAGCCATTAGTGTGACCCAGCCTTGATTACTTATTTATGGGACCAACAGAGCAGAGTGAGGGGAGTGGAGTACCGGGGGGCCTCGTTTATAAAAACTGTTGTTCGACTTCACCCAGATCTCACCGCACGAGATTTGATCTCTTCTTACAATGTCAGCAAAAATATCACGTTGAGTTATTCCAGCTGTTGGTGCCATGTCCTCAGATTACGGGACCAGAAGGCGACTGCGTTGGACCCAATGACACCAAGCGGCGGTCAACTCCAGTTCGGCCAATTGAAGCTTCAAAGGTGTATTCTCTGGACTGACCAGCAGGGGGCGACTCGCTGGCCTCGGTCCGTTCGTACTAGCATCAAAACAGGAAGTCAGCGGGATTAGGCGAGTTTCCATCAACTAATTCAAAGTGAATAACGACTGTGATGTGCTCGGATTGGATTTATTTAAAAGACTTTGGTCTCATTCAGCATTCGTACATAAATACCTACGAAAATAATCGTAAGTCTTTGGAACGCCAACTAAATTATTGTGTATGTTATCCACGTGATGACCCAGGAGCTATGACGACGGTGGATGGAGACCACGAGAAGTCCATGTTGGATGTATTTGTCGTGAACGGCACTTATTTTTAACAATGATTTTTCAGTCTTTTCCTCAATTTATTAAGATTTTTTTTTCCTGTGAGAAAATGCTTTTATTTTGAAAAATATTGTACGTTAAGCAAACAAACGCATGACAAATTCACTTTTTCGTGCGATATCATATGAACTGTTTTGTAAACAGCGATCCATTTATTTCCATATACTTATAATATTTTATAATATATCTCTGACTCAATGGAAACATCCTCTCTCTTTAAATTAAACCCAAATTAAATGGAACATTTGAATCAGTGAGCGCACACATGGGTTCGGTTTGGAAACTCCTTTTTATTGGTTCATCTTTAGCCAGGAGGGTAGCAGCAGCCACGCCACACCGAGAGGAACAAACAAACCAAATCAAAAGACAAACAACAACATCGGTGCTCCTTCGTCTCCTCTGACGTGTAAAATAAATACTCCGCTCATCGACACCGTCCTCGGGATTATTGTCAGCGCTATTGTTGCAACCATTTAAATAAATACCCATGAAGCAATGAAACGGAAAGTGTGAAATGCATATTGTTCCGTATATAATATATTCAATTTTTAGATAGATTTCTATATATATTTGTTCCATATACTCTCCTTAAATTCTTTTACAACATACAAGATGCCAGTTTGTACCAAAAAGCGATGCTAAGACACGAGAGGAGGAGCGGAGTCGGTTATAGAGCAGCCGGCGTACGTACAGCTTCGGACACGAGCTCCGCTTCTGAGGGAGGAAACGTGGGAACGTTTGGGGGAGTCTCGGGTTTAAATGTCTTTATGTGTATGAAACGCTTTCATCGTACACACAGATACACACAGATACACACAGCGAGGCACCGAAAAGAGACCGGAGACATCTCTCCTTTAATGCCACAGGCAGCTTCTCCCGTCATCTTCTATCTGAGCGGCTCCCTCATCGGCACCCCGACGAGACGTCAACAAGACTCATGTTGTGTCTCTTTGTAGTTGTTTTAAGTCTCTTTGTAGTCATTATGTGTCTCTTTGTAGTTGTTTTAAGTATCTTTGTAGTCATTATTTGTCTCTTTGTAGTCATTATATGTCTCTTTGTAGTTGTTTTAAGTCTCTTTGTAGTCATTATGTGTCTCTTTGTGGTTATTTTGTGCATCTTTGTAGTTGTTTTAAGTCTCTTTGTAGTTGTTTTAAGTCTCTTTGTAGTTGTTTTAAGTCTATTTGTAGTTGTATGTCTCTTTGTAGTTGTTTTAAGGCTCTTTGTAGTTATTTTGTGTCTCTTTGTAGTCATTATGTGTCTCTTTGTAGTTGTTTTAAGTATCTTTGTAGTCATTATGTGTCTCTTTGTGGTTATTTTGTGCATCTTTGTAGTTATTTTAAGTCTTTTTGTAGTTGTTTTAAGTCTCTTTGTAGTTGTTTTAAGTCTCTTTGTAGTTATTTTAAGGCTCTTTGTAGTTATTTTGTGTCTCTTTGTAGTTGTTTTAAGTCTCTTAGTAGTTGTTTTGTGTCTCTTAGTAGTTGTTTTGTGTCTCTTGTAGTTGTTTTAAGTTTCTTTGTGGTTGTTTTAAGTCTCTTTGTGGTTGTTTTAAGTCTCTTTGTAGTCATTATGTAACTCTTTGTGGTTGTTTTGTGCATCTTTGTGGTTGTTTTTGGTCTCTTTTTGTTTCTTCGTGTTCATTTTGAGCCTCCTCTGAGTGACACGATGAAACCTGAGCCTATGGCCATTCATGATTAGAAGTTGATTTGCCTCGTGCTCCACACCCCTCTGCTCTCTGTGTATCCGTGTTACAGACAAAACATTACACACCAAAGAAGGTTATGATTGGAAAACTGTCACCGTAAATATGTGAGTCCTCTGACCACGGAGGAGACATAATCGTGAAAACGAATCCAGGTGCAAATAAGTGTTCCTCAAGTCATCTCCCCAAGCACCATGTCTGACATCCAGCCAATGAGGAGACGGTGTGTGTGTGTGTGTGTGTGTGTGTGTGTGTGTGTGTGTGTGTGTGTGTGTGTGTGTGTGTGTGTGTGTGTGTGTGTGTGTGTGTGTGTGTGTGTGTGTGTGTGTGTGTGTGTGTGTGCGTGCGTGCGTGCGTGTGTGTGTCCCACAGTGATGCGTTTGCGTTTGAAATTCCTCTCAAGAGTTTCCTGTTCACATAATTGTTTTCATAACCACGACAATAGAAATGTGTTTGTTTTTTTGTGGTGGTTTTCTGCTTATTCTGAAGAAGCGGCGTTTCATTCACAGAGCATGCATGCAGGGTAGAATGTGCCAGCGTGTTACCCCGGAACACGGGACAGGCATGTCGGTCCTGCTTCGGGTAGCAAAACACGCTTACTTCATGAACATGTGGGGGGGAAATCGCTTTCAAATTCATCCGCATCAATGTGGACATAATGTCAACCGAAGTTTGGTTGCCAGTACTTTAAATAATAAGAATATTAAATTCATAAGGAACGCTAAAAGTGTAGAAAGTTGCAACATTTAAAAATAAAAAAACAGCCATCTCATAGATCGAATGTGTCCTCCAGAGTCACCAACCTCTCAACAAAGTACAGAAACATTTGGGGCAACATTCACACATGCTGACACCTTAAAACTGTCATGCTTATTGTTTAACTTTGTATTATATGAAGAGGAATGAACCCAAAATGTTTGAATTAAAAAAATACTTTTAGGTGCTTTATTGTTACGCAATGTGCAGAAAGAGCCGAGCTCAGCATTTGTCACTCGATGCTAAATCTTGTTTGTTTTTTTGTCAAAAAGGTTCAAAGCCCGACGAGAACACGCTGCTAACACGATGATTACGGCCGCTGTTGCCCCAAAAGTTCCTGAGTGGATCACAAGTGGACAGTAAATGAGTAAATGTTCACTCTAAACAGTCGTAACAACATCAATCTCATAGAAACCAAATGAAGCAGAATAAAAATAGTTATGGGCCCATATTTACATATAAAAATATAGCAAAGTAACATTTAACAAATCAGGTCCAGTGTGTGTGTGTGCATGTGACACACACACACGCTTATAAACATGCATACAAACACACACACACGCATACACCTGATGCTGTGTGTGTGTTGTTCTCCTAGAAGAGCCCTCCACTGTTGTTTGTGTTTATGTTTGACACTAAATTTGAACCTGAAGTGCAAACAATTTTTTTCTTCTTGCATGAATGGTCTCCATCCAACCTCTTTCCTCCCAACATCCCTCTTTCTCTCTCTCCCCCCCCGCCCTCTCTTTCTCCCCCATCAGCTGTCCATCTGCCAAACACCACTCCCTCCATCCCTCCCTCCCTCCCTCCCTCCCACGCTCCATTCTTCTCCGGCCCATTAAGAGCTATCATGAAGCTAATTGCCTGTTTGACCAGCTCTCCATGGACCCGGAGCGGGAGGCTTTTAGCCCTCTGAGCGGACGAGGAGAGGAGGGAGGGATGAAGGGCGTCTGTTGTCAGCTGGCTTTTGCCGGTTGGGATGTAATTGCATTTCTTTTTAAAAACTCCTTCTCATTTTTTAGAATTGTTGCACGTTACCAAGAACATCAATTTGTTAAAAACAAGGTCTTAGTGGCTGAGATGTAGAGATACTAAAATATGTATTTTTGTATGACGAATAGCCAACGCTTGTTAACCACCATTAACCGTTAGCTGACAGGAGGTGTGGTACCGTGGTTAAAGGGCCTCGAGGGATAATCCAGTGAAGTCAATGTGGAAGTGTCTTAAAGCTGCATTCACTTTGATGACCACCAGGGGGCGACTCCTCTGGTTATATATAAGTCTATGCTTCATGTGTTAAAGCTGCATTCTCTCTCCTGACCACCAGGGGGCGACTCCTCTGGTTGCATAGAAGTCAATGCTTCATGTGTTAAAGCTGCATTCTCTCTCCTGACCACCAGGGGGTGACTCCTCTGGTTGTATAGAGGTATATGCTTCATGTGTTAAAGCTGCATTCTCTCTCCTGACCACCAGGGGGCGACTCCTCTGGTTGTATAGAGGTATATGCTTCATGTGTTAAAGCTGCATTCTCTCTCCTGACCAACAGGGGGCGACTCCTCTGGTTCTGTAGAAGTCTATTGCTTATGTTAAAGCTGCATCCTCTCTACTGACCACCAGGGCGCGACTCCTCTGGTTGTATAGAAGTCTATATAAATTACGTATCTCAGTAAACATACGTTTCTAGTCTTTTACGTATTGCTCAGCTTTTGTTCTAAACGTTTTAATATTGTTTTTTAACTTATCGCAAACATTATTATAGTTGGGGGGCTGACTGCCTGAATGAGAGTAAAAAATCGTTTGCTTGGAGGATGGGAGAGAAGAGAGGGGGATGAGAGGGAGGGAGGTTGGCGACAGACGGACTTGGGGAGGAAACCCGACCAGACCCTCCGGAGCTCCACCGGAGCACTGCTGCTAAAAATAAGACGAAGGGAGGCTTCTTCTGCTGAGAAAACAACATACACACATCTTCTACATACACAGGTTGTTGTACAGTAGGAGGACACACTCACACACACACACACACACACACACACGCTGCCGAGTGACAATGGATGCACCCTCCCTCCGGTTAAATAACCCCCCGGGCAGCTCGTGGCTGCTGGGGTAGACATCGCCCGTCTACCTCACAGTGCTTCTCCTTTACAAATGAGCTTAATAGCTTTCAAATTCACTCAGTTGGTTCAGGGCATGGTCCCTTCTTCTTCTTTTTTGGTGTCAAACTGTTACAGATGTGTTCTCTTTGATCTCACTGTATGCCTCTGGGCTTTTGTTAAAAGACTCCCAGTCGGATACGCGCCGCGGCACGACGTTTAGTTTTTTCTTCGTTCATTAATTCCGAACCTTTTGCGGAGTCTTGGGAACTTCATCGCGCTCCTCGACCTCTCATGCATCTTCTGACTCTCTGGTCCTAGAGGACAGGAACTGTGTTGGCGTGGACCGTTTCACATCGCCACGGGCGTCTTTCCTCCCTGATTTGGTCCATCGCCCGTCTGTGCGTTCTCTCTGCAGAGGGTGGGGCGGAAGGAGGTTCGAGAATAAATAAATATATTTCACCACGTCCAGACTACGCCACAGAACGCTCAGAGAGGCGGTTTCTGTCTGGATGTCTTGGTTAAGGTTGAAGGGCAGTCCAACAAAGCACGACTTCTTCAGCGAGAATTTTTAGGCATGAAGTCTCCAACATGAACAGGCACAGTAAAGCTTTGGTCCCTCCTGAGCTGGAGATGAAGTAAATGCAAGGTACATTAGGTGAACAACACTTCACGGTTGGTTGGTTGGTTGGTTAGTTAGTTGGTTTGTTGTTTGGTTGGTTGATTGGTTGGTTGGTTGATTGGCTTGTCGTACGTTGGTGTGTGGGACACATTGTCATCACAATATCAGCTGTGGCACGGTTGATTGGCGACAGCGTTGCTTTGGCGACGGCTGAGGAGAAGTGGATTGGGGCCCCATCCAGGCCTGTCATAAGGGCTTCTCCAGGGCCTTGCTGCGGAGCGAAGGGTGACCAGAGTTAGGGTTGGAGGCGGAGATCTTGCGGCACACGGTGTTGGTGTTGCTGCACCTGCAGCCGGGGCGCGTGTTGCGGTCGTGGGCACACTGACACAGGGCAAGGCACAGCCTGGCGAGGGGGTAGCAGCAGAGGCAGGGCAGGCAGAGCGCCAACAGCCCCATGGTGCTCCAGCGAGCACAGGCGTGGGCCGCACCGCAGGTGCACGGCCGATCGGCACAGTTATCCTCGTCGTCCTGGGCGGAGCAGTGGTAGAACACGCCTTTGACGCAGCACAAGCAGGTGCCGTACTCCACGGCGCTTTCGGCGGAGCACAGACAGCGCTGTCCGCACGCCCAACAGGAAGGCAGCCGGCGGGGGGCGCAGCACTCTTGGCACTTACATCGACCGCATCGCTCGCAGATGAACAAATGAAGGCCCGGCTCGGCCTCGTCCTCCGCCAGGCCCTTGCCAAAGGAAGCGTCTGGCTTGAGTTCTCCTTTTGGCTGAGAACGGACCGCCGAAGCAAGGCCGGAATGAGACGGCGTCAAACCCGCCAGTAGCCGCTGGTCTGATGTGGCACTGTTCCGGGACATGGAAGAGCTTCTGGTACTGGAACGGCTCAGGTGGGACAGTTGAGCGTGCTGCTGTTGACTTTGGCTGCGGGGCAGGGCCGAGTGCAAAGAAGGCTGTGGGTAGTGGGGGTATACTCCGTGAGGGTAACGGTCGTCATGGGCATAGAAAAACCCGGACTGGGTTGCCGGTTCCAGCGACACGGGCCTGTCCACATAGTCATTGTTGGCCCGGATAGCACGTATCTGGTCCAGCGACAACACAGGGACCTGTTGGAGGTCCAGCCCGTCCAGCTCCATCCTGAAGGAACGAGCAGGGTCCATCCTGGTGAGCCAGGCTGGGTAGCACCAGGGCTGCAGGCCGGGGCTGGGGCAAGGTGCTCCCAACGCTCACGGCACATCAGACAAACCTGCAAACAGACAGACAAAGGAAGGACATGTTACTTTAAGCAAAAATACGTTCACATTTGATTCCATTTATTACAACTAATACAACTTGGGCTGTTGTTGTAAACTATGTCTATGTTCTATATTAGCACACCCTTGAATTAAAATATTTAATGCATAATATATTGCACAGCCAAAACCCTTGCTAACCCAAATATGAATTGCCTCAAGTAGAATCCAGACCTAGCACTCTGCTGTCGAATATATTACCGAGTTGCCACTAACAGTTTTAATGAACAGAATAATTGGATAATTTATGAATATTTTATTGTCGGAAATCTCTAAATATAGCAAACATATCAAACGTAGTGAACATAACCAATGCAGCAAACATAACAAACATAGCACAAATAGCGAATGTAGCAAACATAGCTCACTTGATAAATGTAGCGAACATAAAAAATATAGCAAACGTAGTGAACATAACAAATGTCGCGAAAATAAAAGAAATTGTGAACATAACATACGTAGCGAACACATTAAACGTTGCCAACTTCACAAATGTAGCCAACATAACAAACGTAGCGAACTTAACAAAGGTAGCCAACATACGTAGCTAACTTAACAAATGTAGCCAACATAACAAACGTAGCCAACTTAACAAAAGTAGCAAAAATAGCTGTGGCAGCTGTGGGGGTGGAGTCTTCAATTTGGCCCAGCAGCCGAGGCCAAATTGGAGACTCCACCCCCACAGCTGCCACAATAGCAAACGTAGCGATTTCGCCCCAGCTGTTTTACAGCGCCAGCTTCAAATGTCCTGTTGGCGGTCCTTGCAAACGCAAACTTTGAAGGCTTCCAAGTGAGCGTTTCCTCTCGGGGCGTCACCAGAACAGTTTGGTCCGAAAACGCAGAATGAATTTTGAGAGGGGACACCACATGACACAAAGCAAATAATGTAGCCTATTACTCCCCAAATATTTCAGCAGCACTTGATCAAGGACACATTTTGAAAGCACAGCCTCCAAACAACCGTCAGCCATGTCATCATGACCGCTGAGGTTCTACACGGCTCAGACCAACGCTATTATTAGCCTGCCAGAGTCAGAGAGATACGACCATCAGAGCCACACTGTAATTTAGCATCTGTTGAGCACAGCTGCTGCTGCCAATGAGGAAACCCACCTGCAGAGCCGGGCAGCGTCGCCGAGCAGAGCGGTTGGAGATGCCATAAAGGAACTGCAAAGGCACAGGTTTCATTCTCAAATACATGTTTGTAAATCAACAGACATGTTTCCTGTTGAAGGATTCACGAGCTTCACCAGGTCCCTCAAGTATGCGGATAGGCCCCATTCAGGAAAATCTCATTTTAAAAACGTGCCTTATTTTAGAAGACCAGAGATTAAATATAAAGTGCACTGAGTTTCGGTTTGTGGGTTCAACCAAGCAGCAGCTTTGGCTGAATGCATGAAAGACAGTACATGTTTCTTTAATGTGAGCAATAACTGCCTTTTAAAAAAAGGAAAATCAACCCTGGACTATATCCTGGTGAACATGTTTATATTTATTTGTATTGGAAAATGTATGGATTATCTGGAGCAACTGGGACAATGTTTCTGGATTTTGGGAATCACTAATAACTCAAAGCCTCTGCAACCAAAAGTATCTGCATGTGAAAGCTAATTCAATAAAGTAATTTGTCTTTATTGGCTGTGCTGAGTAGCTATGGTATGATTCAGCTAAATAACAAACTATATGAAAATGTTGAGGAAGATTATACAGTAGTAGTGCAATGTGTACTCATTGCAGTGCTGGGTAAATGCTTGAAAGTTAAATCTAAATGTGCTTATGAGTAATGTAGTAAATGCATGAGCAATGTAAATTCAATAAAAGGTCCGAGTCTAGAGTAGCTGATTTGATTCCCCGCTCAGACATCAGATGAGTCCTGAAGGAAAAGACCGAACTCTCGAAAAATAAACTCTTCATATCTGCCGAAAATGTGCGTTTCTGTGCATTTGCGTGTGTGATGAAGAGCGTAGAACACAAAGAAACTGCAGTCCTGCCAAGCGGCCGAGGGGGAAGAGATGGCTGGCTCGCTCCTCACATGGTGCCAGTCCTCCCGGAGAGTAATGAGGCCAAATGGAAATGCATTAAAAGCAGCTCAGATCATGAGATTAGATGGAAGGGGGGGGGGAGTTAAGAGGAAGCAGCAAAAGAAATAACTATCTTAGGCCACGTCCACATGAAGACAGACGCATTCATGATACACTGTGAGTGCATCGAAGAAGACTTTCGGTGGTTTTCTTGGGGTTCACATCGACACTGAGCTGCCAGAACAACTGAAGAGCAGCACTGAAATATCTTCTTCTTTGTTTTTTAATCCCCACTAACATCTGGGTTGTGTCTTCAGAGGGAAAGGTTACAATCGGCATTCATTTCCAGGAGAAAGAAAAAACTCTGCAGAAGTCAAGTCTGTTTATCGGCTCCAGCTCCGATCAGCAGTGATGGAAACATCGGATGATAATTTGAATGTTTTTGGTGTAGTGCGATGTGAGGTCTATTTTCTATCTATTGACGTCCTTGATAGAAACAATCTCGATAGAAGCAAAAGAAAATGCATCAAAGCCATCTTTGTTCGTCATCCCACTGTTCCATGAGTCATCGAATCTGGTTTCGGAGTTTGAAAGAGAAACCGAATCGCATCCCTGAATGGGGGAAGGCGATCGACTATTTTAGGGCACTTTCCTGCAATTGGTCTATATTGTTCATTTCAGGGTTGCATCTCATGTTTATTTCCATGATGTACTCTTACATACATGTAAAATCAATTGATTATTGATTAAAACATAGTGGAACAATGTAGAATGTACCAGAGGATGAGGTCAAACTGCTTATTGTGTCCAACTAACAGTCCGTAAACCTAAATATATCCACCATTTACAAATTGTTTATTGGCTTTTGATTGATCTCTTTCATTCAGATTGATGACGGAAATAAATGGTCCACTGTTACATCACATTAAACACAATCTACACATGTAAATTAAGATCCATTTTTATTGTATCATACTGTTACCAAACAGTAATAATCACATATTCATGCCCTGCTACTTCCAGCCAAAGAGTTAAAGTACAGAGTGAGAGCAATGAGAGCTAACGGAAGGGATGGAGGACGTGGATGAAACCCAAGAATGGCAATCCAAAACTGTGGGGGGGGGGTAAAACAAGCCGGACTGTTAAAAACTAAAATATAACTACAACAAAACCACTTCCTGTCCTCCAGGCTTTCAAGGAGAGTCTATTATACATGAAGTGCTCTCGTCTCTCTCTCTCTGTATCGCTCACTCTTCCTCCAGAGCTCCAGCCATGAAGGAGCAGATAAGGAGGCCCGGGTCGGTGAGACGAGGATGCATTTTAAAAAGTAGTCCTCGGAGGAAGGAGAGGGTCCCGGCGACTAATCTCATCAGGCAGAGCGGCGGCCGCGGATAACTCGTACTCTGCCCGTTACGATAATTACGTTACCCGCATATCGTACGATATATGAATACATGAACTTCATTGTTCTGACGTTATCGGGTTATCGTACTCAGATGGACGTGGGCTCGAGGAATTTATTAATGTTCACTCTCTTAAGGGTTAATGAAGTTATTTGCTCTTTTACGGTACTTGCAATATTATATAAGCATTATACCAGTGGCATGAAATGGTCTAGAAATGAAGATTTCTTGCAGTCTGGGACGATATCACGCAAAATAAGCTGGTGTTGAAACAGAGAGTCAATTTATCTTTAAATCATCAGAAAATGATTACGGATTCCCACTCCTTTGTTTCCCTTACGTTTTCTTGACCGAACGATGGAAAGTTCATTTTGAAAACACTCGTCGGCAGACGGTGAAAACGGCCTGAACGTCTCCGAGAAGCAGAAGCAGGTTTTTCATCACGGCGAGTCACGGGCGTGGGATGAGAGCTGAACCATCAGAGCTATAAGTAGACGGAGATAAACCGAGTAGCATCTTTCTCAATGGCCCTTGATTCGGCACATGACCCCCGAGTCGGCGCCGCGGTGACCGGTGACGCCCGGTCTGTTATCACGCCTCTGAAAACACCAGCTGGGGTGAGAGCTGCTAGAGTGGGCGGAGTCTCAGAGAGACGACAGAACGCCCCAAAAGATGATAACGGGTGACCACGGAACAAAGATAACTGTCGTTGTGATGTCGCTATTTTTATAATTTAGCATGAATAAGCGACGCTCTAATTGCAAATAATTAAGCCTGTTGCAATGCATACGGCCGGTTCTAGTCCCAAAAACAGCTGTTTAGTAGCAAGACAAACAGCTGTTTCTCGCCCTTGACCATGAGCTGTGTCTGGTCTAACACAGATGTTTTTAGACACACACATAGCTAACACATTGTTTCTAGTCCCACAAACAGCTGTTTCTAGTCCCACATACAGCTGTTTCTAGTCCCATAAACAGCTGTTTCTAGACACATAAACAGCTGTTTCTAGTCCCACATACAGCTGTTTCTAGTCCCATAAACAGCTGTTTCTAGACACATAAACAGCTGTTTCTAGTCCCACATACAGCTGTTTCTAGTCCCACATACAGCTGTTTCTAGTTTCATGAACAGCTGTTTCTAGTCCCATAAACAGCTGTTTCTAGTTTCATAAACAGTTGTTTCTAGTCCCATAAACAGCTGTTTCTAGTCCCACATACAGCTGTTTCTAGTCCCATAAACAGCTGTTTCTAGACACATAAACAGCTGTTTCTAGTCCCACATACAGCTGTTTCTAGTCCCATAAACAGCTGTTTCTAGTTTCATGAACAGCTGTTTCTAGACACATAAACAGCTGTTTCTAGTTTCATAAACAGCTGTTTCTAGTCCCATAAACAGCTGTTTCTAGCCCCAGGACCAGTTGTTCTCTTTTCAAACAGACCCTTCTGTCAATTTCATTCTGGTTTGGGTATTGAACTAAAACTGTGTTCTTCAATAATAATAAAGGTCTGTATCAGTTACTACGCTCATGACAATCTCCTCGTCCATAACGTGTGTTTTTTACTCGTTATCTTGACTCCTCAAACGCTGCGTTGTGTAAATTGTGAAAAGAAGTCGAGCGCCGATGTGAGAAATTCACCGAGAGAGAGAGCGAGTGTTTCGAGAGGCCGACGGTGGAAACCTGAGGATGGAGCCGTGTGCTGGGGGAGTATCAGTAATGACTGAGCCCCTTCCATGGGACACACACACACACACACGCTGCTGCTGCCCAATCAACATTTACACGGCCCGGGTTGAACTGTCTGAGTTTGTGTTGTTGACTGAAAAACATCCAACAACACGTCAGGAATTTAGAAAATCACTGAATTCAGTTTCATGAAAATAAAAGTAGTCTGTCAGGACGTTACACACCTGAAACGTTACACACCTTATGTTACACACCTGACATCACACACCTGATGTTACACACCTTTTGGTCGTTGACTGCGGGGGCGTCGCTGCGTCTCCCAGCGATGACGTCATGGTTTCAGGCTATTTTAAAATCGAGTGCTGTGACCCCTTCACTCCTCTTCTCTCCTCTCCTCTCCTCTCCTGTTGTCGTCTCCTCTCTCCTCCCTTCCTCTCACCCTCTCACATCACCTCCTCCCTTCCCTCTCCCCTTCTATTCTGCCCTTTTCTCCCTCTCTGCTTTTTTGTGTCCAAAGTATTGAAACATATTCTTACAGGAGATCTAGGAAAATTGGAGCTTCATGATTATTTTATTTTTTTACATTAATAAAACCTGACACCTGCAGCTCAGCAGCGACCCTGGAAATAAATCAATAACCGGAAAATTAAACATATCCTCGTAAAAAAGGGTCCGTATGAATTATCACTCCTTTAATGCGTTTTCCTACAAAAGTCCAGCAACATGTTTCAATTTCAGCTGAACAAATAAAGTCCTTTTTTAAATGAACTTCTGCGAAAAGGAAACCTATCGGTTAAGTTCAGGCAACACAACGACTGTGTCAGCTTGCAAAGAAGATCGATTTACTGCATGTTCACTTTCTAGTTAAAGCTACCAACGCTTTGAAAAAACAACGAGTTAACAGCAACAGAGAAGATGAACATTTATTTAATCCGTCTGCATTCTCTCTCCTGGCCACCAGGGGGCGAAAAGAAGAGAAATACTGAGGTCAGAGGTAACTTCACTCCCACTCAGAAATATGAGACACCAAAAGCTCTATGTTTATTTTAATGAAGCTGTCTGAGGCCATCATATATAATCATATAGATCATATATATATACAAAATAAACCCTGTTAACAATAACAGGTTTTAAGTGACCTCCAGTCTGACGGTATAAATGTTTAATTAAGTTGTTTTTATCCTCTGTCTTCATAACTTAGAATGTGTAATAGGTGGAAGTAAGGTTACTGATTCTTTAGCGTGGTTATTAATAATCAATAATAATAATAAATCAATTAATAATTCATCGGTATGTTGGCAGTGTTTGGTTTCTTTCAGCGGTTCTTCTGGTGGAGGTGGAAGAGTGGATGGAGGTGGAGGAGTGGATGCAGGTGGATGAGTGGATGAAGGTGGAGGAGTGGATGGAGGTGGAGGAGTGGATGGAGGTGGAGGAGTGGATGAAGGTGGATGAGTGGATGAAGGTGGAGGAGTGGATGAAGGTGGAGGAGTGGATGGAGGTGGAGGAGTGGATGAAGGTGGAGGAGTGGATGAAGGTGGAGGAGTGGATGGAGGTGGAGGAGTGGATGCAGGTGGATGAGTGGATGAAGGTGGAGGAGTGGATGGAGGTGGAGGAGTAGATGGAGGTGAAGGAGTGGATGAAGGTGGATGAGTGGATGGAGGTGGAGGAGTGGATGGAGGTGGAGGAGTGGATGGAGGTGGAGGAGTGGATGAAGGTGGAGGAGTGGATGGAGGTGGAGGAGTGGATGAAGGTGGAGGAGTGGATGGAGGTGGAGGAGTGGATGCAGGTGGATGAGTGGATGAAGGTGGAGGAGTGGATGGAGGTGGAGGAGTGGATGCAGGTGGATGAGTGGATGAAGGTGGAGGAGTGGATGAAGGTGGAGGAGTGGATGGAGGTGGAGGAGTGGATGAAGGTGGAGGAGTGGATGAAGGTGGAGGAGTGGATGGAGGTGGAGGAGTGGATGCAGGTGGATGAGTGGATGAAGGTGGAGGAGTGGATGAAGGTGGAGGAGTGGATGGAGGTGGAGGAGTGGATGAAGGTGGAGGAGTGGATGGAGGTGGAGGAGTGGATGAAGGTGGAGGAGTGGATGGAGGTGGAGGAGTGGATGAAGGTGGAGGAGTGGATGGAGGTGGAGGAGTGGATGCAGGTGGATGAGTGGATGAAGGTGGAGGAGTGGATGGAGGTGGAGGAGTGGATGCAGGTGGATGAGTGGATGAAGGTGGAGGAGTGGATGGAGGTGGAGGAGTGGATGAAGGTGGAGGAGTGGATGGAGGTGGAGGAGTGGATGAAGGTGGAGGAGTGGATGAAGGTGGAGGAGTGGATGGAGGTGGAGGAGTGGATGAAGGTGGAGGAGTGGATGAAGGTGGAGGAGTGGATGGAGGTGGATGAGTGGATGGAGGTGGAGGAGTGGATGGAGGTGGAGGAGTGGATGCAGGTGGATGAGTGGATGAAGGTGGAGGAGTGGATGAAGGTGGAGGAGTGGATGGAGGTGGAGGGCGGTGGTGTGGCGTCTTTGTAGTTCTGGGCTCGCAGGACTGAGGCCGCGGCCGGCACTAGGACCCAGGGGCCGTCCCCCCGGTGCCCTCCGGGAGCGCAGCAGGATTGAATGACAATAAACTGGATGAGATACCGGATGTGCCGAATCTGACCCCAACGGAAAGACTGAAATAGACACTGCAGACCAGCAAGTCCAGGCAGCGGGGGGGGGGGGGGGGGCAGTGAATGAGTGAGGGACGACGACACTAATAATGATAACGATGTAAGTGGCGGAGCCAGAAGGAGAGAGAGGGGAGATAAGAGTGAGTCTAAACATGAGGAGGAGGGCGTGAGAGAAAGATCAGATTATTTGACACCATGCCAATCAAAAACCATAACCACGAGAACCATCGACTCGCGATGATGTAATCCTGGTTTTGCAACAATACTTGGTGGGTATTATATGTATATGTATATATATATGTCTATATATATGTATATACTGTATATATACATATATATATATATATATGATATTTGTGGTATATCGCTATTGGTAAGGTTCCTTCTGGTGTTTTCTCGTTTAAGAAACTAAACGAAGGAAACTTGTAACTAAAGTCCAAAACAGGCAGTTTTCTCATTCTATTCATTTCTCCATTTAATTTATTGAGTAATCGGATGAAAAATACTTTTGTTTTATTGAAAGTATTTATACAAAAAAGAGATTGAGACTGAAAAAGCAACATTTGTAGAGTTTAAATGGCAGATAATAAAAGTATCCTCGTTTAGTGCATTTGTTATTACATTCTAGTTTTCAACCCTCTGGTTGTATAGAAGTCTATGTTCCATGTGTTAAAGCTGCATTCTCTCTCCTGACCACCAGGGGGCGACTCCTCTGGTCGTATAGAAGTATATGCTTCATGTGTTAAAGCTGCATTCTCTCTACTGACCACCAGGGGGCTCCTCTGGTTGTATAGAAGTCTATGCTTAATGTGTTAAAGCTGCATTCTCTCTCCTGGCCACCAGGGGGCTCCTCTGGTTGTATAGAAGTCTATATAGTGACTCTACTTCTCTCTTGATGTATTCCCTCAGTAAACATGTAAACATGAGTTTATGTCTCAGTCTCTAGTTTCAAGTCATCATTTAGTATTTTATGGTCATTTAGAGTCACACAGACCAAAAAGCAGGGGACGCTTTAGGGGCGGGGCTTAAGGTGATTGACAGGTCTCTCTACCAGATACGTACATGGCGTTTCTACGTCGCTCCTTTTTTCATACAAACAAACTAAAACATACCAAAAAAGTACTTTCATGGAACTTAGCTTTGACATATTATTAACAGACATGTCGCCGTTATTTATGATTTGGTTGTTTCTTACTCGATAAAGTAAAACATTTTAACAAACCAAAGTTGCCAATGAAATATGTTGTTTACCGACCACTGGCAGAGATCTGCAGCTTCTCATGGGGAATTACATTTCTACTCAACAGGTGAAGTCGGCTTGTTATTTCTCTTTCCGTCAATAAAGTTGAGCTTATTCTTGTGCCACCTAGCGGCCTTTGGAGGAACTACACCTTGACGTTGATTCTTTAATTCCTAATCTTCATTTCTACTACTTTGGATTTGTCTAAATGTTTTTTTAATCATAAATAGAAGTAACAACAATCAAAGTGTATTCCTCTAAATGTTCCTCGTTGTTTCTTTGCAGACGACTCGTCGTTCTCTTTCTCTAAAGTTGAATCTCCAGGCCGGTTAGTTTTTTACAAAGTGTTTTTTTTTTTTTTTACGGTCAAGCTCTGTTTCTACAAGTGTGTGGTTCTCCGGTGCATTAGTCAATGCATTAGCTCCTCCCCCCCCCTCCACCATCCATCTCACCATCCATCAATTTCATCATTCGTTCATCTATCCGCCATATTCCTCCTCTCCACACATACGGTCCCCTCCCTTCATTCTATCCATCCATTCCCAGTCAATCCCTCCCTCCGCCCAACAATACCACTCCTCCCATTCACTGCCCCCCCCCCCCCACACACACACACACACCCCTACCCACCCCCCTCCTGTCCCACCCGAGCGGAGATGAGTATTGACATTCTGCATCCGACCTTGAGGACAATCAATCCCAACCCCGCATGTCCCCCTCACACACACACACACACACACACACAGCGAGGGACAGCTATACAGCGGCACTGTTAACAATCGGTTAATACGACCATTTTCACTACGGGCGGACGGTTCGGATCTCTTTACGCAAAGTCAGCTAACTTTCAGTAAAAAAAGTCAGTAAAAACACAAATTAAAATAAATAAAATAAATAGAAGCGTAAATAAAAACTGTCCACTAGGGGCGAATGCGACGCACGCCATTATAAACCGATCCACCCGGGACGGTTTCCCCACCCAACAGTAAAGAGCGAGACGTCCATTTCAAACACACAAACAAAGAGTTCGGACTCGCACGATAACTTTATTCTAACCTCAAAACCAAGAGAGCAAAACAAATGTTTACCACAAACACCACAAACACCACAAACACCACAAACACCACCCTGTCCGCCTGCATCTGGTTCCCGTTGGACGATAAGCTTTTAGCTCCACGAGCAACTTCTTGACTTTATGAATCTCTGTTTTTAAAGCTTGTGGCAACCTTTTTTTTTTAAATAACTCCTTATTTTACTAAACTTTGTCTCCCTCTCATCCAAAGGTCACGCAGAGCATCAATAGTTCATCGGCGGAATCAGATATTGAAGGGATGGATTCATGATTACCTCTGATTGGTGGGAGATCCATTCTGCGGCGGCGTGCTGGGGGCGTCCCGGGCGTCCGTGTGTGTGTGTGTGTGTGTGACAAATAAACGTATGTATTTATCTTAACCGTGATGTACTCTTATGGCTTTGATATCCAGCAACAGTATTTTACAAGATTACTGGAGCGTTGTTGTCTTCAGGGTGTGTGTTTGTAAGGCTGGGAAGGGATGCTCTCTCCTTCCTCCTCCTCCTCCTCCTCCTCCTCTTTCCTCCTACTCCTCTTCTTCCCGGAGCTCCAACCGGAGCGCCGTGATCTCCTCCCGCTCCTCCCGAGGAAACCGACCAGTCCTTTTTACGCGCTCCTCTCTCTCGCTCCGAGGTTGCGAGGACATTCGGGATGCCGGGTGTGTTTAGAGTCCGGGAGCAGGACAGGAAGTGGATTGTATCTCCGTGCAGAGTAGAGAAGGAAATTAAATACTTGCAGCATGCAGAGACCAATATTTCGAGGGTGTAAAAAAAAGAAGAAGCTGCAAGCTGGAGTGAGAAGCTCCAGAGATTAAACGCTGAACTTTCAGATCAAAATCTTATCTTTTTTCCCCTCGTCTCTGTTCCCGTCGTAATGCTGTAGTTTCCTCTCCTCTCCCCGAGAGATGAATGACTGGGAGCTCTCTCTCTCTCTGTCTGTCTCTCTCTCTCTCTCTCTCACACACACCCACACACACACACACTCCGGTCTCCCCCTCCCCCATCACTGAAATCAGTTCACTTCTGCTTCATGAACATGACAGGGCAGAAGCGGACAATGAAACAAATGATTTTCATCTTCTTTCCAGCTCTGATTTACGTAAAGAACACAGTGGGATTCGATGAGCACCGCCCCCGTGGTAAAGTTAAATATCACTATTTTAATAATATGATATCTTACGAAATCGTACACTATTTCTGCTCTTTACATGAAAAAGGTCCTCTCAAAATTATACTTTCTTCGGATGACTGCTTAGTTAGGTTAAGGAAATATAAGTAAATATGCGGGAAAAAATAATTAAAAAAAATTCCCGCCTTTCTTATACAAAATGGCTATTTCTGCTCTTTCCATGATTTCGTTCATTTCAAAATTAGACTTCCTTTGATGCCTGACTGCTTACTAAGGTTGAGGAAAAGATCGCGGCGAGGTGTTACTTAAAGTATGCGAGTAAGTATGTGGGGGGAAAAAGAATTCAAATTTTTCCCGCCTTTTCATCGAAATTGTCGTCTTCAATTTCTGCTCTTTACATAAATACGGTCATTTCAAAAGTATACTCCCTTCGACGGATGACTACTTAGGTTGAGGAAAAGATCGCGGTGAGGTGTTACTTATGGTATGCAAGTAAAAAAATAATTCAAATTTTTCCCGCCTTTTCATACAAAATGGCGCGGGCAATTTCTGCTCTTTACATGACTACATTCCTCTTAAAATTTTACTTTCTTAGACGGATGACTGTTCAGGTTGAGGAAAAGATCGCGACTTAGATTTATTTTTTTACATTTTTCCCGCCTTTTCATACAAAATGTCGGGAACAATATCTTCTATTTACATGAATACGGTCCTTTCAAAATGATACTTCCTTCGACGGATGACTGCTTATTTAGGTTGAGGAAAAGATCGCGGCGAGGTGTTACTTAAAGTTTGTGAAAACATTTTTATTTTATTTTCCCGCCTTTTCATACAAAATGTCGCGGGTTCATTTCTTCTCTTTACATGAATACGATCCTTTCAAAATTATACTCCCTTCGACAGATGACTACTTAGGTTGAGGAAAATAGGTGTTACTTAAAGTACCCGAGTTACGTGACGAATATATCTTCTAAAACATCTCGCTTCCCGAGCGTTCTCACGGGAGGAAAGACTGCATTTGAGGAGATGACGTACGAACTGTTGCGTGAGGATACGTTGAAAGGTAACAAGTGCTAATCACGTAGGAGATAGTGGACGAGGAAGGAGATGTATTAGTTAGATTTAAAAGCGTGTTCAACATATTTTTCGGTAATGTTGAACTAAACTAAACGGTCCCGAGATAAAAGTGTGTTATTTGGACGATGTGTGACATCACTGATAATGTGCTGCATGACTGTAATACGAACCGGCTCCTTTGTCTGTGTGTGCGTGAGTGGATGCTCACGCATGTGCGTGTGCGTGTGCATGTGCTTTTGTCTCTTTTGGTCTGTGCCCTTACTCAGCAACTTGCAACCATCCGGACTGAAGCAAGACACACCAGTGTCGGCACACACACACACACACACACACACATTAAAGTAACCGGACACTGGTCCATAATGTGGGGGTGTTTCTATTTCCTGTTGAGGAAAATATCTGAGATGAAACAAACTGCTAATAGAGACACACTGAAGATAAAGGAAACGGGGAAAGACATCAGTGTTTAGTACTTTGTTTTTCTTTTGTTGCAAAGTCGAGTATTAATAAAGGTATTTGAAGTTTTAAACCAATCTGACCGTGAAAAAAAAGACAAAAAACATTCTGAAAAGGTTCGAGCTGTCCACCGTCCATTCTTGCTGCGTTGCTTAATGGTGCATTCAGGGATCCTTGTGAATGTGTAAAGCCACAGAAACAAAAAAACTGAATATTCAAAATCTTCTCTGAATCTGCATGTTGCAGCGTATCGATTATCTGGATCTATATTTCTGAATCTGGGTCCGTACTGTACGGTCTGTTTGCAATCATTAAAAAAATATCTGTGGTGGAATATCTGCAACATTCTCACTCAAGTAGTTTCAACATGTGAGAAGAAGAAAAAAGCTAAAAGAAAATGTACATAAAATAACCAAGCACCCCGTTTTAAACATTTGCTTCCCTGAACTGTTCCTCTCGCTCGCCGCCTGAGCCAAACCGAGCGAGCGGCGCTGGGAGATGTTCTGGGTCAGGAGGGGATCAATGTCCGATGGCCTGGTTAACGCCGAGTCGCTCCGCTCCCGCCGCGGCGCCCTCTTCCTGTGTGCGTCGGCGTCGGCGTGCTGCGGCAACGCGGAGGAGGCGTCCCGCCCGACGATGCGCGCGGGTGTCGACTTACACAACACATTACGGCATCTCCCTCGCGCGAGCGTCGCCCGCTCGCTGGAAGCTTTTATCTGAAGTGCCGGAGATCTCCGCTTCCTCGCCACGGACACCGGCCCGTTTCCTGTGGCGCTTTGATCGTTGCGAGAAAAGAAAAAAACGTTGGCACGACGGAACGAAACCGGAGCGGAAGAGAGACTTCGCTGGGTGGTCAGAGCGTCGGCCATCTTTAAGAAGACGTGAAACTAGAGATTGAGACGTAAACTCACATTTATAGACTTCTATACAACCAGAGGAGTCGCCACCTGGTGGTCAGTAGAGAGAAGGCAGCTTTAACACATGAAGCATAGACTTCTATACAACCAAAGGAGTCGCCCCCTGGTGGTCAGTCGAGAGAATGCAACTTTAACACATGAAGCATAGACTTCTATAAAACTGGAGGAGTCGCCCCCTTGTGGTCAGTCGAGAGAATGCAGCTTTAACACATGAAGCTTATACTGTACTTCTATACAACCAGAGGAGTTGCCCATTGGTGGTTAGGAGAGAGAATGCAACTTTAAAACATGAAGCAAATACTTCTATACAACCAGAGTAGTCGCCCCCTGGTGGTCAGTAGAGAGAATGCAGCTTTAAAACATGAAGCAAATACTTCTATACAACCAGAGGAGTCACCTCCTGGTGGTCTGTAGAGAGAATGCAATCAAATAAAAGTAAATAAATAAAAGCATAACCGGAGGTTTTCTCCTGGGTTTATTATGATTATTATACATATTGAGTAAGTGAGTTGGAACCACACATGAGGGACATGTGTCACATTTCAATAGTTTTCCCGTTGTGTTTACTTGCCCCCCCCCACACACACACACACCTCACCCCCTCCCTCCCACACACCCTGCTAACACACCTTCTAATTGCTGCTGATTTCTGGGTGTAGAGAAGAGGAAGAGCGATCCATTAACTGACCAGGCCCGGCTTGATTGGCTCCGGACAAACCCCTGAAATAGAAGGATTGGCTGTCGGCCAAGTGCCCATTTCCTGTGTGTCTGAGAGTAGCTCCAGCCACCGGGGCTCAAATGCATTTCCTGACTGTGTATAAAACTTTTATTAATGACCAGGAGTGCATCAGCAGCTCGCCCACACTCACTCATTCACTCACTCATCTAGGGAGAGAGAAGGAAGGAAGGAGAGAGAAAAGAGAGGATGATGGGAGTAAAAATAAGGTGCAGGGAGACGACGTGAGACATGCAAGGGGATGAGGGAGGAAGAGGGTGTGTGGGAGACGAAGAGAGACACTGATGGATGGATCAGGAGACGAGGAGATAGAATTAAGTGAAACAAACCAGAGCCCAGACATTAAAAGAGAAAGAGAGATAGGGAGGAGGTTTCCTATTGGCCGACGGCCTCACAGTATCTCTTACCGAGTAACTTCGTTACGCTGAAGGTCACTTCCCTGCACCTTTCCTTTCCTACACACGTCACGTTGATTTAAATATGAGGGAAGAGATTTACTTAAATCCGATGACTATTATTCTAAAAAAAACTAGCGAAGGGCTGCACGCTCTAATTTATAATTCACTTTTTTTTTAAATCACGTTTTTTCTGATGGTTACATAACTTTACATTTTTCAAACGCCGTCAAATAGGCCGCCTGAAAGGTGTTCTCGAGGGCGGAGCTACCGTGATTGACAGGCCTCTCTCTACCGGAGAGCTGTACGGCGTCTCCACGTCACTTCCTGTTCTCTGGTTGCAACAAGATGGCCGAGCCGGAGGCTTCAAAAACATCCACGGACCAGTGAGTGACGTCACGGTAACGATACCGCACGCCCACTTCAGCCTCTGTTTGTGATTCACCAGGTCAGTGTCAACCTGAATGACATCATACAATGTGAATGTGGGGGGGGGGGGGGGGGGATGTGTATAGAGGAGCGTGATTACATCAAATGGATGGAAGATGAGAGCTGTCGACGCTCTCCTGGCAGGGTGGAGAGACAGAGGAAGAGAGAGAGAGAGAGAGAGAGAGAGAGTGATGACTGCCATGACTGGTGGAAAAACTGAAAACATTCAGACTGATGAGACAGTCGTCAGGATCTATTCACCCAGGAGGGTTTCGTTGTGGTATCTGCACATTGTGGTTTGAGCTGCACGATTACGGCAACAACAACAGACAAGATGATGATGATGATTATTATTATACATGATTATTTAGATCATTTCTTCCCGTCTTCTGCTCATGTTGAATATTACTCCTCTGAGCTGCAGCTGCAACATCCGAAAAAGTTGTTCAAGGTATGCAAAATCATCCGGATCGCCACCTGGTGGCTGGCTTTATATCACATGGCTTTATATCACATGGCTTTATATCATATGGCTTGATATCATATGGCTTTATGTGATATGGCTTTATATCATATGGCTTTATGTGATATGGCTTTATATCATAGACTCTCACACACTTCCCAACCCCCACAGCGAAGCAGGGGGCTTCAGCGGGTCGCCGACCCCAGGCACAGGGCCTGGTTTCTGGGAGAGGGGTCGATGGGCTCGTTACAACATTAAATGTAACAGTTTCATAACGTTAAACACTCATTACAACATTACATGTAACAGTTTTATCACGTTAAACACTTGTGACAACATTACATGTAACAGTTTCATAACATTAAACACTAGTTACAACATTAAATGTAACAGTTTCATAACGTTAAACACTCGTTACAACATTCAATGTAACAGTTTCATAACGTTAAACACTCGTTACAACATTAAATGTAACAGTTTCATAACGTTAAACACTCGTTACAACATTAAATGTAACAGTTTCATAACGTTAAACACTCGTTACAACATTAAATGTAACAGTTTCATCACGTTAAACACTCGTTACAACATTAAATGTAACAGTTTCAAAACGTTAAACACTCGTTACAACATTAAATGTAACAGTTTCAAAACGTTAAACACTCGTTACAACATTAAATGTAACAGTTTCATAACGTTAAACACTCGTTACAACATTAAATGTAACAGTTTCATAACGTTAAACACTCGTTACAACATTAAATGTAACAGTTTCATAACGTTAAACACTCGTTACAACATTAAATGTAACAGTTTCATAACGTTAAACACTCGTTACAACATTAAATGTAACAGTTTCATCACGTTAAACACTCGTTACAACATTAAATGTAACAGTTTCATAACGTTAAACACTCGTTACATTACATGTGACAGTTTCATAATGTTAAACACTCGTTACAACATTAAATGTAACAGTTTCATAACGTTAAACACTCGTTACAACATTAAATGTAACAGTTTCATAACGTTAAACACTCGTTACAACATTAAATGTAACAGTTTCACACCGCCGACCCCAACGTGAACGTTTTGTGTTAAAATATGACACAAATCTTAATTATTTTCTTCGAGGCCTAATGCAAATAAATAAATACACATATTCATGTTGATAGTAAATCACACATGTCAGTTGTATGTTGTACAATATGTCGTCTACAGAGATGTGTCTTCTGCGCTTCATTTATTTTTACTTTCCACTTTCAGAAACTCTCAAAAATGAATTCTAAACTAGTTTTAAATCATCAACCAGCTGATATTTTGGTGTCGCCACCTTTTGTTGATGAATCACCTTTTTTTTTTTGGTGCCAATATTAATATCATACTTCCATTCATGCCAATAGAGCTTATTGATCCGACTGGAGAGAGCGAGAGGAGCAGACCGGAGCGCGTAATGGGGAAGCATTGATTATGGCTGTTAACTCCGGCTCTTTGATGTGGATAATGCAGTCTCTCTCTTCCTGCCTCGGCACTGGCTTTACACTCTAAAACCCCCGGGCCTCGGAGGATATTGGGTTTACAGAGAGGATACGTCAGACTCGGTCCATGAGCCTGAATGTGACGGACAGCAGTTGGAGAGGAGGGAGAGCATGTGGTCGTGAGCCAGAGATGAAATGTTCAAAAAGTTACTCACGGGAAAAAATGTGCACGTGCAAAAATGAAGAGTTTTTCTTGCCAAAGAGAGAAAGTTGGAGAATGTTCTCCCAAGAAAGCAAAATGCACGAAAAATACAAAATCGCACATCGAGCAGCTGAAATAATTCAGGATCGTAATCCATCAGGAGGAAGAGGAGGACAACGTGAGTGAAGATAGAGGAGGTGAAGGATGGAGGACACAGGAGATGCCAACGTCCTGTTTCTCACTGACAGTCGTTGTTGTTGTTGTTGTTTTCTGCGACCATATTTGGATTGAGGATGAGCGACATAGAGAGAGAGACCTGTCAATCACGCTAAATGTAATTTATTAGTAAAGAAAAACTAACAATAATCTCAAAATGAATAAAAGAAGTTCACTTTTGGATATCTCTCCACAGCCGTAATGTCGCCTGTTCTCTACAATCTCTAATTATTTACATAATTGCTCCGCGTCCTCCATCCGGGCCCCGATGGACGTTGGCGGGCCGGTCTCTGCGAGGCCTCTGCGTGTGACCCCTGACCTCCCGGGTATGGCTGAAGAGCCGTGCGGCTAGACTCTAGCCGCTAGAGTCTCGATGGTTGTCGAGCAGCCGAGCCGAGCTGCCGTGACCTCATTCTCCTGCTCCATCAGCTCCATCAGCTCCACTCTGCTCCACCCGTGGAGGGCCGGCGAGCTGCTGAGGAGAGCCGGCTCCCTCTGCTGGAGGATGACGACATCATCATCATCATCATCATCCGGGGAGAACGTTGCAACCAAACTGAATGTGATGCACTCGCTTGTCACCAGATGCATGCTGGGATTGACGACCGCAGACAGTTATGAATGGGAAATGTTATCGAAAAACATTTTATTCTTTATGTCTCCCCCCAAAAAAACCGTTTACTCTCAACAGATCCTGTAAAAAGTATTATATTATATATTATCATGAGCTCCTCGGCGCCACTAAGAAGCCTCAACCCGCTGAGCTACGACGTCGGTGACATCTTTTTTTATGATTTATGCTTATAAGTATATGTTATACTTCACAAAATAAATGTGTTGTTGTTGCCTCTACTTCTAAACACGGTTCTATTTCCATAGAGGAGCAGGACTTGTATTCTGCAGTGAGAAACGAGGTCAGAGAGAAAAAATAAAAATAAAATGCCTCAAAAACATCTCGGGCTTCAGAGGGAAGGCCACACGGATCAAAACTAAATATGCAACACGTTGTTTACATGTTTATAGAGTTTAAAATCAAATCAATGGCACTTTACCAAAAGGCTTATTAAGCGTTGTGAGAGGGCGTGGCATGCAGGCTGCAGGACTGACCTCACCTGTCAATCAAATGTTTATGTCGATTATGAAGAATCTGCAGATCTCCACCTGCATGATGCAATAGTTTGTTATTTTTGGGGGGGTTATGTTTGGAGAATGTTTTTCTTCCTGTAATATCTGTAGCTGCTGAAAAAGTGTGCATATAATATACTTTATGGAGAAATAACATCCATAAACCTTCAATAATTGTGCTTTCTTTTGACACCGGCCACTAGGGGGCAGCAGAAACTAGTTGTGAGGGGGAGTGAGGCAAAGAAAGAAAGACAGAAAGTAGATATTATATTTATCAGTTCCTTCTTACATTTTTGACATGAAACGAAAAGTAACTCCAATTTCTTGTTTTTCTAGGCTTTCAGTTACATTTAGGTCTCTTCTTTATCTTATTTTAACACAATAAAAGGAAAAGGAAACACAGAAAACAAGTAAAAGAGGACTCCAAAACTAATTATTTTAAATGAGATTAATTTACTGATCATCCAATGACCTTATTTTTGTCATTGGTTTTTTTCTCATTGTAATAACATGAACAGAAGAGACGTTCAGGTGAAATTCCCCTCCCCCATATTGAATGTGTGATTGTGCAGTTTCAGTAAAACGAGGTCGTCTTTGCAAATAAACTTTTTTGGATTTTATTCACAATCTATCTGAAGCAGTCAGGACGAGGGCCACAACCTCTAGAACTGGAAAACAAAACTGTTTGCAACATAAAAACAACAAAAATACACATTTAGAGACATCTTTTCAAATATTCATTTAACTCTGCGTACAATTTATTCTCAAGCCGGCAGGATTTTGGTCTCCTCGGAGATGGACGGCCAATGCAAATTATTTCGGCAACAATTTCTGCAAAAAACAATGTTCAGAGTTTCCAGATTTGGGCCACGTGGCCAAATGATGGCGCTCGCCAACAGGCGGGCACACCGAGGCCCCCGAGGCCCCTGAGGCCCCCGAGACGCTTAAAGCGCGTCGACAGGCTTTCCACAGAGACTCAGCTCGGCGTCCTCTGGGCAGCTCGTTCCCGTCGGCGGTGTCGGTCACATGTCGGGAGGGGAATGTTGAATAAGTATTTAAACACACTTTCACCTGCAGCCTGTCGAACCGGCTGCAGAGCACGCGGCCGCACTGCGAGCCCTCGGCTCGGGTTTCTCCGAGCGGGTTCTTCCGTGTTCGTGCAGAAAACCTCCAGAAAAAAATCTGACACTTTTTTTAAAAAAGCAAACAGATGTTTCCGTCCTAGACCTCAAACAGCCTCGTGAGAACAGACTGGAACCTCGATCTGTGAACACAACGCTGGGATGAAGCGACGCCCAGCGGACACTTCTTAAAAGTAAAGTGTGTGTAAAAAGAACAACTTCACAATAGAGAAAATGTCCGATCTGTGTCAACAGGAGGGTTGAATACCGAGGTAAATATTAAAAGTTAAAGGTGGACACAAAGCTGTCGACATGCCTCTTTTATGTAAAAATACTGAACAGAGAAAACACTAAATATTGTGCTTTAACTTTTTCTTCCACCTTCGTAAGAAAATAAACCATAAAACCATAAAACCCTCCTTCCACCCACCATGAAGCATCACAGCCATGAAGCCTTCCCTCTCTGTAGTACACAAACACCCACTGACACGTACCAGCATCAAATCATGAAACAAAAACAGTGGAGAGACGACAACAACAACAACTAGCATTTAGCACAAAACCACAAAATATAACTTTTTTTTCTAAATGTGCATAAAAGCAGGAGGGCTGCCCGTCTTACAATAGTTATCTCTATAAATATACGTATGTACATGCAGGGGAGCGGTGGGGGGAGCACGCCCTCCTCCCTCGGGGAGCTTGGCTGTGGAGGCTTTCAGGAGGGATCAGCGTGAGGAACCAGTGGAGGCCCTTGGTCTGCAGGGGGCCCCGTCGGGAGCGCGTGAAGCGGTCAGCCGGCGATGGAACCCGAGCGCTCGTACGTGGAAACAAGTTCTTTAGGTTTCTCTCCTGACCGCGAGTTCTCCAGTGAGGTCGGATTAAACCAACTCGACTAACAGCGGCTCACGGAACAAGTGACGTTCACTCAAATAATTAACTTTTCCTAAACCTACCACTCAGTTATGTTGATTTAACTCAACCTTTTATTAACTAGTTATTTTGTTGACTAAACTTATTAACAAGTTGTTTTGTTGACTAAACTTAACAAGTTGTTTTGTTAACTACACTTAACAAGTTGTTTTGTTGACTAAACTTAACAAGTTATTTTGTTAACTACACTTAACAAGTTGTTTTGTTAACTAAACGTAACAAGTTGTTTGTTGACTAAACTTATTAACAAGTTGTTTTGTTGACTACACTTAACAAGTTGTTTGTTGACTAAACTTATTAACAAGTTGTTTTGTTAACTAAACTTAACAAGTTGTTTGTTGACTAAACTTATTAACAAGTTGTTTTGTTAACTATACTTAACAAGTTGTTTTGTTGACTAAACTTATTAACAAGTTGTTTTGTTAACTAAACTTAACAAGTTGTTTTGTTGACTAATCTTATTAACAAGTTGTTTTGTTAACTAAACTTAACAAGTTGTTTGTTGACTAAACTTATTAACAAGTTGTTTTGTTGACTACACTTATTAACAAGTTGTTTTGTTAACTACACTGAAGTTGTTTTGTTGACTAAACTTATTAACAAGTTGTTTTGTTAACTAAACGTAACATGTTGTTTTGTTGACTAAACTTATGAACAAGTTGTTTTGTTAACTACACTTAACAAGTTGTTTTGTTGACTAAACTTATTAACAAGTTGTTTTGTTAACTAAACATAACATGTTGTTTTGTTGACTAAACTTATGAACAAGTTGTTTTGTTAACTACACTTAACAAGTTGTTTGTTGACTAAACTTATTAACAAGTTGTTTTGTTAACTACACTTAACATGTTGTTTTGTTGACTAAACTTATTAACAAGTTGTTTGTTAACTAAACTTAACAAGTTGTTTTGTTGACTAATCTTATTAACAAGTTGTTTTGTTAACTAAACTTAACAAGTTGTTTGTTGACTAAACTTATTAACAAGTTGTTTTGTTGACTAGTTTAGTCAACAGAGAGATTTAACTCACAGAATCACACGTTTCTTGATTCGTTTGCAGGCAACGAGTCAGACGAGTTCAATTTAGACTCAACTTTTATTTCAAAACAACCTCGTACCCATTTCGTATTTAATGATTTCCCCCGAGGTATTTAGATCATGCGACAGCCAATCAGCAGCCAGTTTAGGACAGAGGACACGCGGGTCGACCCTCACTGAGAGGTTCAGTGTGCCGGCTCCTTCGCGGAGGACGATGTGGAAGCCCCTCAGTCGAGGCTGTGTTTTGATAAACTTAGTCCATCACATAAGGACCCACTCTTTTAAACTTAAACTTTATGGACGTAGATATAAACAGCTCATTCTAACGTTACAGAAAACACAACAATTCTTACTTTCAGACTAAAGAAAACATACTTAAATCATATTATATTCCATTTAGAACCATTTAACCGCCACCAACCCGTGGGAGCCCTGAGGATGGGGGGGGGGGGAGCATGTGGGGCTTCTTATCGTTCAATCTCGGGGAGAAGCAGTGTGTCTTTACGGGGTGGAAAGGACTTCCTGTTTAGAAAAATAAACAAAAACACAGGTTCAGTCGTTTTGTTTTGCGGTTGTTGTTTTTTTACACACGTTTATTTTTGCCCCTTTATGCCCGATTTCTTTATTCCGAAGAAAGTTACAAAATCATCTCTGTTGTTTTCTTCCCACGAAGCCGACATAAAAAAGTGTTTTTTATAACTGAATGTTCTTAATATTCTCCCCCAAAAAAACTAACGTTGGTACCTGCTCACTGCCGGACCATCTTCTGCTCACTTCTCTCGATGACGATGGTCTTGGTATCGCGGACGGGCGAGTTGCTCAGGTAGTCGTCGCCCAGCAGACCAAGGAGCGGGTACCGGTTCCTGTAGCTACACACACACACACACACACACGTGTTCAGTTATGGTTCAGTGGTTTATTTGGTGGTTTAAAAGTCAATAATTTGTTTACTTATTATGACAATTTCACAGAAAAGTCTCGTGTGTCCTTCACATATTCGATTGAGGCGTGATTTGGACACGCTTGTGTTATATAACATACATGTTCAACCTTAATAAACATGGTTTGAGCTCCATGATGTTGTCCGGTACCTGTTGGTGATGATGGTTTTGGTGACTTGGTTACTGGAGCTGTCGTTCTTCACCTGCATCAGCTTCTTGATCTCCTGAGGGCCACAAGAGGTCAAAGGTCAGAGGTCGGTGTGTTTCTCATCACATCTGTAGTTCACCGAAAATAATTTCTCTGTGCGTCCGTCGAGTGTTAAAAATTGGCGATAACATAAAAGTTTAACTTTGTCCGTCTTGTTTATTTATTCTTTTTAAATCAGATTGTGACAGATTTTAAATTGTTATTGTTTTTGGTTTTTAGGGTTTCATCTTGACGACGTTTGAGAATCACGGAAACTATTTTACAAATGGAAGAAAAGCTGCTAAACATCCTGGAGAAAAATAAAAATCTATCTCTGTTCAGTCAACAAAACAACTTCTTACGTTTAGTCAACTAGTTTTGTTACGTGAGTGTGTGCATGTGCGCCTGTGAGTGTGTGTGTGTGTGTGAGAAACAATAAAAAACTGTCATGTTGACATTCCAGAAGTTAAATCAAGCGACGGCCGTAAAAAAACAAAAGAGTTTAGAATGCAGCTCGACCTGAAAGGTGACACCATTTTTAGATGTAGATGTTCGGCTCGTGTTTTCTTGTTTGAATAAAGATCTCGTATCCTTGAGTTGTTCTGACCTCCTGCTGCCGGTTGATGGTCGTCTGCCGCATCTCCAGCATGGAGATCATCTCAGAGATCTTCAGGTGGAGACTTTTCTCTGAGGACGACTTCTCACTGCTGGTGCTGGTGGTCTCCGTCTGGACCCTCGTGATCTGGCTCTGGAGGACAGCGAGACCAAGAGGGCGTTAGCGAGTGTAGAATCACCTTGTAGCTCCGCCCCTAAAGCGCCCCCTGCTTTATGGTCTGGTTGACACTAAATGACCATAAAGTACTTAATGATGACATCATGCTGTATAGAAGAAGACTTGAAACTCGAGACAGACATAAACTCATGTTTACAATGTTTACTGAGGGAATACATCAAGACAGAAGTAGAGTCACGAGATAGACTTCTATACAACCAGAGGAGTCGCCCCCTGGTGGTCAGGAGAGAGAATGCAGGTGGAGCATTTGCTTTACTCTTCAGGACCGGAGGTTTCCGTCTGACTCTTCGTCTAAAGCGGAATGTTGTTGCAGGTGAGGAAACAAAGTGTTTATATATTTATATAGTGTTTAGTCGAAACGTCCTCAAGGGGGCGCCGGACGCAGCCGTTTGATTCTCACCCGCAGCCTCTGGATCTCCTGGTCCTTCTCCTGCTTCATGGAGCTGAGCTGGTCTTTGTACTGACGGGACAGCTCCTCGGTCTTCAGGTGCAGCGTGGTACTGCTGCCCTGACCCGCCAGCTGCAGGACAGAAGGGAGGGAGGGAGGGAAGGAGGGAGGAAGGAAGGAAGGAAGGAAGGAAGGAACGAAAGGAGGGGGGGGGGGGGAAGTGATGCAGGGAGGGAGGGAAGGAAGGTGTGTAAGGAAGGGAGGACGGGAAGGAAGGAAGAGAGTAAGGGAAGGAAGGAAGGGAGGGGGATGCAGGGAGGGAGGGAAGGGAGGTAAAGAAGGAAGGGAGGAAGGAATGAAGGAAGGGAGGAGGGGAGGGATGCAGGGAGGGAAGGAAGGTAAGGAAGTAAGGTGGGTAAGGAAGGGAGGTAGTTAAGGAAGGGAGGTAGTTAAGGAAGGGATGTAGTTAAGGAAGGGAGGGAAGGAAGTCAACATACATTTTGCAGCTCGTCGTTTTCTTTTCTTTTTTGTGTCTGAAATGTCTCTTTTTTTACTGTCTAATTTCATATAAATATTATATTATTATTTATAATTTTTTAAAAACTTAGCATCCCATCCCATCATGAACCTGTCTGCTGGTCCATCCCATCATGAACCTGTCTGCTGGTCCATCCCATCATGAACCTGTCTACTGGTCCATCCCATCATGAACCTGTCTGCTGGTCCATCCCATCATGAACCTGTCTACTGGTCCATCCCAACATGAACCTGTCTGCTGGTCCATCCCATCATGAACCTGTCTACTGGTCCATCCCATCATGAACCTGTCTACTGGTCCATCCCTACATGAACCTGTCTACTGGTCCATCCCATCATGAACCTGTCTACTGGTCCATCCCATCATGAACCTGTCTACTGGTCCATCCCATCATGAACCTGTCTGCTGGTCCATCCCATCATGAACCTGTCTGCTGGTCCATCCCAACATGAACCTGTCTACTGGTCCATCCCATCATGAACCTGTCTGTTGGTCCATCCCATCATGAACCTGTCTACTGGTCCATCCCTACATGAACCTGTCTACTGGTCCATCCCATCATGAACCTGTCTACTGGTCCATCCCATCATGAACCTGTCTACTGGTCCATCCCATCATGAACCTGTCTACTGGTCCATCCCATCATGAACCTGTCTGCTGGTCCATCCCATCATGAACCTGTCTACTGGTCCATCCCATCATGAACCTGTCTACTGGTCCATCCCATCATGAACCTGTCTGCTGGTCCATCCCATCATGAACCTGTCTACTGGTCCATCCCTACATGAACCTGTCTACTGGTCCATCCCATCATGAACCTGTCTGCTGGTCCATCCCATCATGAACCTGTCTACTGGTCCATCCCATCATGAACCTGTCTGCTGGTCCATCCCATCATGAACCTGTCTACTGGTCCATCCCATCATGAACCTGTCTACTGGTCCATCCCATCATGAACCTGTCTGCTGGTCCATCCCTACATGAACCTGTCTACTGGTCCATCCCATCATGAACCTGTCTACTGGTCCATCCCTACATGAACCTGTCTACTGGTCCATCCCATCATGAACCTGTCTGCTGGTCCATCCCATCATGAACCTGTCTACTGGTCCATCCCATCATGAACCTGTCTACTGGTCCATCCCATCATGAACCTGTCTACTGGTCCATCCCATCATGAACCTGTCTACTGGTCCATCCCATCATGAACCTGTCTGCTGGTCCATCCCATCATGAACCTGTCTACTGGTCCATCCCATCATGAACCTGTCTACTGGTCCATCCCTACATGAACCTGTCTACTGGTCCATCCCATCATGAACCTGTCTGCTGGTCCATCCCATCATGAACCTGTCTACTGGTCCATCCCATCATGAACCTGTCTGCTGGTCCATCCCATCATGAACCTGTCTACTGGTCCATCCCATCATGAACCTGTCTACTGGTCCATCCCATCATGAACCTGTCTACTGGTCCATCCCATCATGAACCTGTCTGCTGGTCCATCCCATCATGAACCTGTCTGCTGGTCCATCCCATCATGAACCTGTCTGCTGGTCCATCCCATCATGAACCTGTCTGCTGGTCCATCCCATCATGAACCTGTCTACTGGTCCATCCCATCATGAACCTGTCTACTGGTCCATCCCTACATGAACCTGTCTACTGGTCCATCCCATCATGAACCTGTCTACTGGTCCATCCCATCATGAACCTGTCTACTGGTCCATCCCATCATGAACCTGTCTACTGGTCCATCCCATCATGAACCTGTCTACTGGTCCATCCCATCATGAACCTGTCTGCTGGTCCATCCCATCATGAACCTGTCTACTGGTCCATCCCATCATGAACCTGTCTACTGGTCCATCCCATCATGAACCTGTCTACTGGTCCATCCCATCATGAACCTGTCTGCTGGTCCATCCCAACATGAACCTGTCTGCTGGTCCATCCCATCATGAACCTGTCTGCTGGTCCATCCCATCATGAACCTGTCTGCTGGTCCATCCCATCATGAACCTGTCTGCTGGTCCATCCCATCATGAACATGGCTGCTCACCTTCTGACGCAGCATCTCGTTCTCCTTCTCCAGCACCCTCATCCGGCCCTCCACCTCTTTGAGCTTGAAGTCGCGGCTGGAGTCGTTGCTCTGGGCGCCCATGAGCTGGCTCTCCAGGGAGCGCTGGGCGGAGCTGGTTTCCTTCAGAGACACCTGCACACACACACACACACACACACATGGGAAGTCAGAAACAGAAAACACACACAGTGTAATACAGCAGCTCAGAGCTTTCATCTTCTTTTCTAACTCTCCAAAATGATGCAACCTAAGGCTGTAAAAGATGCATTCTTTAAATTATCTTTTTCATTATGCTTTAGTTTTAATATCTTTCTGCTCTGGCTTTAATGTATTTCCTTTTATTTTTTTGTAAAGCATTTTGAGACATCTATTGTGCGAAGATTGCAACATATATTATTATTATTTGTATTATAATTATTGTTATAAGCAATAATATATTAATGACAGTAAAATATTAATGCTAATAATACATACAAACATTTTGTATTACTATTATTTATGATAATAATAATAAACCACATTTAAATCAGTGAGGAAAGAGAAAATATTATTGTCAACTTCTTTGTTTTTAATAAAAGAAAAATACCACAGCATCACTCTGATTCTGAATAAAAAATTATATATTTAAGTATCTTAATTACAGTAATGCATTACTTATAATGATAATTAATAATCCCAACTGCTAAGTCTCTCAAATATGATGGACACAATGATCCTTTAATATGTGTGTACTTTGTTGTTGTTTTATTAAACACACACTTTAATAAGACACATTGTGTCTATTTTCTGTGCTTATTGTTCTATTGGAGAACAATTAAAACACTCTTCACAGCCCTGTGTACCTGCAGCTGCCTGTTGTTCTCCCGGACGGTCACCAGGAGGCAGTCGTACTGCTGCGCCTGGTCGGCTTTGAAGCTCAGGTCTCTCTCCAGAGACTCCTTCTCCTCCTCCAGACGCTGAGAGCAGACAGTCACGTGATACTCTTTCTATTTACAAAACATCCTTACTTAGGTAAGTTTACAGTTTGACAAGAAATAAATACTCTGAACGTAAGGGACGATAACAGGAATGAAGCACGCATCTGGCCTTAAGGAGAGATTAGACAAAAAGTAAAAGTTTAAGTAAGTAAAATCTCATTTAAAAACATGCCATGAATTAAGATAAAGAAAGATATATTCAAAGAGTTCCAGTAACTCTATTTTACTTTATTTGTCCTTTTTATGTTTAATAAATCAATTGTTGCCTTTTTTATTAATTAAAATGTGTCTTCATGTGTTGGCACAAATGACACAAACATATCTAATAATCAAAATATCAGGTGGAAAATAAGAAAGTAGACTAAATTAAAAAAAATACTTCTGATTGCAACGTTGTTCAATTATTTATAAAAGTAAAAAATTACTCCGCGGATAAAGAATTAAAAAACCTATAATATTAAAATCTTCAGCACAAATAAACCAATCAGATACTTTGACATTGATTTCCCAGAGTAAATAATTTAGAGTTACTGCTGCGTAATAAATATGTCCATTGTGTGTCCGTCGCCATGGAGACCGGCGAGGGAGGAGAGCGAGACAATGGCCTCTGTTCTTACCCGCAGGTCCTCCGACATGTGGAGCAGCTCCTCCCTCAGGCTGCTGAAGGTGGACAGCAGCAGACGCATGCTCTTATCGGCCGTGAGACGGGTCTGCACACACACACACACACACACACACACACACACGGTGGTGTAACAGACAGAGAGATGGAGCTCACTGGACAGGCCGTAGTGTCTGTGTTCATGACAATTAATTCAAAGTGATAATTTATCGAGACGTCGTGACAACCAAGAACGTCTTCTGAAGTCACGACGACGACGACGACGGCGGCTCAACCCTCAGAAAATCATTTTACGTTTAAAGTTTGTAATTAAATTAGAAAAAATACTGTTTTTAATTCATTTCGGCCATATCGTCCAGACCTAATTGACATAGAAATATAGCTCCTCCTCTCCTCCCCTCCTCTCCCCCTTCTCCTCCCCCCTTCTCTTCTCCTTCTCCTCCTCCCTCCTCTCTTCCTCCTCCTCCTCCTCCCCTAATCCTCCTCCTCCTCTCCCCCTTTCCTCCTCCTCATCATGCTCCCTTCCTCCTCCTCCACCTATTCCTAGTCCTATTCCATATTTTCTTGTAGTGTCTTCAACGTGTGTTTACTTTAATGTTTGTTTATAACGCATTTAAAGCCTAATTATACAAAATTAGACAATAGATTTTTTTTGTATGTCTGCTTTTTAAAATTTTCTCTGGAAAAACAAGATTGTTTTAACCTGGCTTCATCCAATGTTCACATTTGACATATGTGTGCAAATTAGTCTCAACACGTGTAATACTAAATACATAATGAGCTCAGAGTCAGGGACCGGGGGAAGTTTTACGGCCTGTCAGTTTTATTTGTCTTCGCTCTCTCACCTGCAGCAGGTAGCGGATCTGTTGTTTGGTGAGTTCTGTGGCTCCTTTGGGCAGCGACGCCTCCACCTCCTCCTTCTCCACCTGACACAAACACACACACACACACACACACGCACACACACACACAATACAAATTAAATGAAAAACATCTTAGCCATTTGAAAAATTTTAAATGGAGAAAATCTTAGTTTCCACAAATAATAACAAACGTATTATGCTTGTGTGTGTGTCGTCTGATTCCTTCATCAGATGTGTGTGTTGTCTGATTCCTTCATCAGATGTGTGTGTTGTCTGATTCCTTCATCAGATGTGTGTGTCGTCTGATTCCTTCATCAGATGTGTGTGTCGTCTGATTCCTTCATCAGATGTGTGTGTGACGCAGGTTCGTTTCTCACCTTGTAGTCATTGGATGGATCCAGCTGGTGTTTCCTGTCAGCGGAAAAGAGGAAAGACACACAATGAGGACGGCAGCATAAACGGTGTGTGTGTGTGTGTCTGTGTGTATGTATGTGTGTGTGTGGGTGTGGGCGTATGTGTGTGTGTGCGTGCATGTGTAAAAAACGTGCAGGAAGAAAAGAAAGTGCAGAAAACCGCAGTTCCCTCAAATGGCCACTAGAGGCCGACTCAGTGAGCGAGTGCATCTCCATAGACCTCCATGTTAAAATGCCCAAATAAACACATTTACAGCCGGGTACAAAAAGCTTTCTGTAAAGGTGTCAGGCCTACTAAGAAACTGTTAATGTTTCCATCATTCACCGGAAATGTCACGGTGATGCATTCATGTGCAGGCGTACAGCGTGGGAGAAACCCCCCCCCCACCACCACCACAAACCCCACGGTCACACTCACTGCCCGCGGATCTTGGACACGTGCTCCGAGATGCAGGAGTGGATGTCGCAGTTCTTCCGGTAAACTTCGGCCAGCAGCTCCCCGAAGTAGCGCGTGTCCAACTTGGTCGGCTGCGGGATCTCCCGGAGCTCGGTCCGCCGCACCTCCGACCGCGAGATCCTCTCGACCGCCACGGGCGGCGGCTTCTGCTGAATGACGTGGACGATCTCCACCTCCTCCAGCTCCACCGTCTCCTCCTCCTCTTCTTCCTCCTCTTCCTCCTGGAGGAACAGGTCAGAGACAGATATTTTACCCCGTGTGTGTGTGTGTGTGTGTGTGTGTGTGTGTGTTCACATCGGCTGTGAGTGAGTGAGACTAAAAATGTAATTCAGGGAGGGAGGAAGGAAGGAAGAAAGGTAGGTAAGAAAGAAAGAAAGGTAGGGATGGAAGGTAGGTAAAGAGGGAAGGGAGGTAGGTAGGTCAAAGAAAAGTTGGAAAATGCCATGAAAAATCCTCGATTTATATTGTGTTGAACATTTATTCTGTATGAAATGTGTGGAATCAAATAACGGACTGAAGAAGTTCAACTCATTCTGATTTATGATTTCGAAAGGGAAAGTCTGAAAAGTCGAAAAATGTTTGCAGCCAATTCAAATTCACAGAACATTCAACACATTTAATACTCGACTCGTTTCTCTACGGGTTTGTATGACGGCCGTAAAGCAGTCTGTGAATATGAGATGCGAGTTCACAATAACTCCGATACGATTCCTGATACTAACCATTCTTGAACACTTAACAAATGGCATTAATATTAGCGTTAGCATTAGCCTACAGCAAGATATTAACGAACCATCATAGCATTGATGATACACGGCTATGTCGGCCTTCTGTCTGCATCTGATGAGACATAGTTCCTTCAGTATGAGCAATTATTGAGTTAATGTTTGATCTTAATTCATGTCATAATTATTTTTCCTTAACTAAAAACAAATAAACAATTCGCTCAACATCCATTGCGTCTCATGTAGTACGCGTGTGTGCATCGTGACCTCGTGGTCATGCAGGCGTGTCGGCTCAGGCTACTCGTGATAGGCTGGATATGGGTGAGCCAGGGGCGTCGTTAGGCCTATTTGTGGAGCGGAGCAGTGAGCGCGCTCCGATCGCACGCCCTTTCGATGAAGTCCTTCCGACACGCCCATCACCTGCGTCTCTCTACATGTGGCGACAGTCGGATTAACCGTTGTTGCGTAACCTCGCGAGCCAACGCCGCGCCGAGCCGCGCGGGGCGTTGGCGCTCATCGTGTTAGTTTGGTTTCCGACTTTTAGTTCCCGTGAAGCTCTTTTGTGGCCAATATTGTTAAAATAGTTTTTTTTTATAACAAAGTGGTGTCGGTTGCTCCTCCCACCGGGCCTGTCGGGCTTCCGCGTGATTCAGCGCGGGACGTGATGGACGCTTCTTTCCCTCCGGAGGGTGTGAAGGACGAGTTAGTCAGCTTTTTTTTCTTCTTCGCAGTTTGTTACGACTCTCACGTTTTATGGAAACAAACCCAATCCCAGGGTGCAGCTGTTATTCTTGCAACGGCTGCAGGTGTGTTTTGGGTTCCTCGCCCCTACCTGTCCTTCCAAATGCAAACGCATCGTTACATACATAACATGTTTTTAACAAGCGTAAGAGCCGTGACAAAAGAAGGGTGGACTTCTAACTGCAATTTTTTTTTTTTTATAAAAATTTGTGTGTGTTATATATATATACAGGACTGTCTCAGAAAATTAGAATATTGTGATAAAGTTCTTTATTTTCTGTAATGCAATTAAAAAAACAAAAATGTCATGCATTCTGGATTCATTACAAATCAACTGAAATATTGCAAGCCTTTTATTCTTTTAATATTGCTGATTATGGCTTACAGCTTAAGAAAACTCTAAAATCCTATCTCATAAAATTTTAATATTTCCTCAGACCAAGTAAAAAAAAGATTTATAACAGCTGAGTGTTTGTCAAGGCTCAGGAAACCCTTGCAGGTGTTTCGAGTTAATTAGACAATTCAAGTGATTTGTTTAATACCCTACTAGTATACTTTTTCATGATATTCTAATATTTAGAGATAGGATATTTGAGTTTTCTTAAGCTGTAAGCCATAATCAGCAATATTAAAAGAATAAAAGGCTTGCAATATTTCAGTTGATTTGTAATGAATCCAGAATGCATGACATTTGTTTTTTTAATTGCATTACAGAAAATAAAGAACTTCATCACAATATTCTAATTTTCTGAGACAGTCCTGTATATATATGAATATATATATTTTCATATATATATAAATATATATATATATAAATAGAAATATTTATAAATATATATACACACACATATATATGAAAAGGGAGGGGCTTAAGTATAAAGGGCCTCCTACAATGACGTCTCCTGCGAGAGTCTACGCCTCACAGTTTGTTTTGGCCGTGCAACTTGAGTCTGTAGAATTTGATCCACTTTGAACATGAACACAAACACGAACACACACACACACGCGTGCCAAATGTTGCCCTGAGGCGACAACAGTGGCAAACGAGCGGGGGACATTCTTGTGGGCCGACCGACCGATCGACTAAACCGAGCTACAAAGCTGCAGACAATCAGGCTCACTAATCACTAACGAGCTCGTGATCGTGGACGATTAGCTTCTTCTGTCAAACGTGCACATTGGAGGACATGCAGGCAGGTGCAGGTGCGTCTGTGTCTCAGCAGGCATCGAGCGAGTGAATCATCCATTTGAAACCGGAGCAAACATTTGAATATTGAAGAACAAAAAAAGACGTCACCGAAACCTTACAAACCTGCACAAGTATGTAATTCCTGCAGGCTCAGGGCTAAATTAAGAGAAAAGCTGCCTGTGCAATGTTATTTAAAATCCTAAAAGTAGAATAAATGCTCACTATTATGGAAGGTTATCATTCTTATTTTTCATAACAGTTTTATGGGATTTACGCAGGGTGAATCTGACATTCCTTCCGTGGCGGTGCAAAGCGGTCCTGCCAGATTCCTCAGGAGCCCGGCGGAGGATTGAGAGCCGCAGGTAAAGTTCTCATATCATACGCAGGTTTTATTTATTTTTAAACCCACATTAGAAAACAGAGGCGCGCGACTTCTGATTTTGAGAATTTAGAGGAAAAGAAACACTCCCGAGTGCTAGAGGCCTCTCCCCGTACTGTTGTTTCAAAGTGTGGCCCTTCCTGGAAACACCACCCACGCAGCACAAATAAATAAGATCACCAGGAAACTCTGCAAAGGGCCCGTTGAGTCGCAGGAGTGTTTTCATTTAAAAATAAAGAAATTAGCCAGGAGGGAAGAGCAAGCTCAGCTGCTGTGGAGCCAGGAACCTGTTGTGTAGTTCAGGTTCAAACCGCAGTTCAAATATGTAAACATGTTGTTTTATTGGACTGAAGGAAAAGATTGTCAACAATCACCGACAGACGGGCTCAGATGGGGTCAAATAGGGTCAGACGGGGTCAGATGGGGTCATGTTTGGACCCAAATTGAGCTGGAAAAGTAGTGAGTGGGTCTCGGAGATGAAAAAACAACAAACTGGGATTTAATCATCGCGTATGACTTGAGGGTCCGTGTCCACGGAGCCTCTTTTCTTCTATAGGCCAGTGTGTAAATTGTTCCCAACGAAGAGAGAACCTCGTGGGCAGAAGAAGCGAGGTGATGTCACGTTAGTAAAAAGAGGAGAGGCTCGTGATGCACCGCTGGTTAGAGCGGGGACATTTTAATCAAGTGCCTTCAGCGCTCCCTCAGCGCCCTGCCGACACTTTCCTCCCGGAAAACAAGGCCTTGGAGGATCTTAAAGCATCGGGTGTGGAATGAATCGGATCAGATGCTCCGGGTTCAAGACGTTTCTATTAATTGGTCGTTTTCCAAGCAACGACAAAAAAGCCAAAATGTGGCCTGGAACAGAATGTGCAGCTTGTTTTTAGCCGATCGATAGCTTAAAAAGGTGCCGATGTCGGTGTATGCGTGTTTTTAAAAAAAAGGTGTGAATCACGAGAGCATCCAGTCAAAAAATGTGAACAAAAAATACGCGGTACGTGGCTCCAGTAGTTTTGTGAGATCAACTGTGGACAGACAGAGATGCACAGGACCGAGCGCCATGATCTCCCCACGCACGATGATGTTTTTCATTTTCAAAGTGCTAAATCTCTGGCGCTAACCGAGACTAAATGTACGCACTTCTTCTAAAATCACACACCTGGGGAGTTACTCATGAAGCAGACCTCCCCGTGTTTGAATAAGGGCGTGGCGCTCAAGTCAAGTCACACAGTTTTAAGTCAGAGGTTGTTTAATCAAACACCGGTCCGTCGACGTGAGAGCCGGAGTTTGTTTTGTTCATGAGTCTGCGGAGCTCCAAGGTCACGGCCGGTCATTCCTGCAGAGAAAAGCTTGTTGTCGGCAGACACGCCAGTCGATATCTTCTTACACTGACTTATCTTCTCTCAACTGTATTTGAAGCAGGAATGTGGGTCATAAATAATGCAAAAGTACAACTTTCTTTCCCACGTGTTGTCTTCAGACCATAAAAACGGTAAAAATGGCTATAAATGGGCGATGGACTCCAGTTTTAGAGCGATAAGATGCTACAATGGTGTTACTTATCATCCGTATTTTTCAAACTCGTGGCTGACTCATTTGGAATAATGTGTGAGCGTTGCTCCGAGTGAGATGACAAAGAGTTGCAGAAGTGACCTCATCGCAAAGAGTATGGTGTTGAAAATGAGGGCGACATCTGATTGGCTACAGAGAGGTCTAGGTTGAAATAAACAAAGTATTTCCGAAATCGAGCCACGGCAGGAGAGTCTCAAAAAGCCACGAACAAATGTGTACCGATCCACAAACAAATGTGTAGAGATCTGAAAACAAACGTGTAGCGATCCACAAACAAATGTGTATTGATCTAAAAACAAATGTGTAGCGATCCACAAACAAACGTGTAGCGATCCACAAACAAACGTGTAGCGATCTACAAACAAATGTGTAGAGATCTACAAACAAACGTGTAGCGATCCACAAACGAATGTGTAGCGATCTACAAACAAATGTGTAGAGATCTACAAACAAACGTGTAGCGATCTACAAACAAATGTGTAGCGATCTACAAACAAATGTGTAGAGATCTACAAACAAACGTGTAGCGATCTACAAACAAATGTGTAGCGATCTGAAAACAAATGTGTACCGATCCACAAACAAATGTGTAGAGATCTGAAAACAAACGTGTAGCGATCCACGAACAAACGTGTATTGATCTACAAACAAATGTGTAGCGATCCAAACAAATGTGTAGCGATCCACAAACAAATGTGTATTGATCTACAAACAAATGTGTAGCGATCCAAACAAATGTGTAGCGATCCACAAACAAACGTGTAGAGCTCCACAAACAAACGTGTAGCGATCCACAAACAAACGTGTAGCGATCTACAAACAAACGTGTAGCGATCCACAAACAAACGTGTAGCGATCTACAAACAAATGTGTAGAGATCTACAAACAAACGTGTAGCGATCCACAAACGAATGTGTAGCGATCTACAAACAAATGTGTAGAGATCTACAAACAAACGTGTAGCGATCTACAAACAAATGTGTAGCGATCTACAAACAAATGTGTAGAGATCTACAAACAAACGTGTAGCGATCTACAAACAAATGTGTAGCGATCTGAAAACAAATGTGTACCGATCCACAAACAAATGTGTAGAGATCTGAAAACAAACGTGTAGCGATCCACGAACAAACGTGTATTGATCTACAAACAAATGTGTAGCGATCCAAACAAATGTGTAGCGATCCACAAACAAATGTGTATTGATCTACAAACAAATGTATAGCGATCCAAATAAATGTGTAGCAATCTACAAACAAACGTGTAGCGATCCACAAACAAATGTGTAGAGATCCACAAACAAATGTGTAGCGATCCACAAACAAATGTGTAGCGATCCACAAACAAATGTGTATTGATCAACAAACAAATGTGTAGCGATCCAAACAAATGTGTAGACATCCACAAAAAAATGTATAGCGATCCACGAACAAACGTGTAAAGATCTACAAACAAATGTGTAGAGATTTGAAAACAAACGTGTAGCGATACACAAACAAATGTGTAGAGATCCACAAACAAATGTGTCGCGATCCACAAACAAATGTGTAGAGATCTGAAAACAAACGTGTAGCGATCCACAAACAAATGTGTATTGATCTACAAACAAATGTGTAGCGATCCAAACAAATGTGTAGTGATCCACAAACAAATGTGTAGAGATCCACAAACAAATGTGTAGCGATCCACAAACAAATGTTTAGAGATCCACAAACAAATGTGTAGCGATCCACAAACAAATGTTTAGAGATCCACAAACAAATGTGTACCGATCCACGAACAAACGTGTATTGATCTACAAACAAATGTGTAGCGATCCAAACAAATGTGTAGCGATCCACAAACAAATGTGTATTGATCTACAAACAAATGTGTAGCGATCCAAACAAATGTGTAGCAATCTACAAACAAACGTGTAGCGATCCACAAACAAATGTGTAGAGATCCACAAACAAACGTGTAGCGATCCACAAACAAATGTGTAGCGATCCACAAACAAATGTGTATTGATCAACAAACAAATGTGTAGCGATCCAAACAAATGTGTAGACATCCACAAAAAAATGTGTAGCGATCCACGAACAAACGTGTAAAGATCTACAAACAAATGTGTAGAGATTTGAAAACAAACGTGTAGCGATACACAAACAAATGTGTCGCGATCCACAAACAAATGTGTAGAGATCTGAAAACAAACGTGTAGCGATCCACAAACAAATGTGTATTGATCTACAAACAAATGTGTAGCGATCCAAACAAATGTGTAGTGATCCACAAACAAATGTGTAGAGATCCACAAACAAATGTTTAGAGATCCACAAACAAATGTGTAACGATCCACAAACAAATGTGTATTGATCTACAAACAAATGTGTAGCGATACAAACAAATGTGTAGCGATCCACAAACAAATGTCGCGATCCACAAACAAACGTGTAGCGATCCACAAACAAATGTGTAGCGATCCACAAACAAATGTGTATTGATCCACAAACAAATGAATAGCGATACAAACAAATGTGTAGCGATCCACAAACAAATGAGTAGAGATCTACAAACAAATGTGTAGAGATCCAAACAAATGAGTAGCGATACAAACAAATGTGTAGCGATCTACAAACAAATGAGTAGCGAGTCGCAAACAAACGGTAATTTATTTATGTGTGCATTGGAATATATTTGTGAACAGTTCTGTGCGCATATGTGAATCTTTGCGTCTGCATTTGTGAGTCTCTCTTATTGAGGCCGATCGATCCCGACATAATCCGTAGACGTCCCACTAAATGGTTGTGTACGTACTCCACGTAAATCGTGAACAAGGACGTAATGAAGAATGCGCACGCACACACATTGGAGAGGGGCGGGTCCAATAAACAGAAAAAATAAGCCTTACGTCTGTAGTTATTTTAATCCAACTAACTGTAGTTTTGTTGCCTAAATCCATCGAAGTTGTTTGCTGTAAATACAGATTTTTATTTTGAAAGGACTGTCCTTATGCAACGAGCGTAAATTGACACGTGTTGCTGGTCGCTGTAGGGAAATGAAGAACATAAATATTTTTCGTGAGGGTGTATGAGGACACGTCACGTTTCCATCACTGCGGATAAAACACCCGTCACATTTGAAAGCCGATTGAAGCCGTTGACGAAAGCCTGATGTTTGTTGGTTTGGGGTTCACATTTAAAGATTTCTTTGTCCGGAGGCAAAGTGAGCGACGCCCTGCAGCTCTTCACGGCCAAAGAGTTACGTTCTATATTTAGACGAACGTGGTCACACGGCGGCGTGAAGGACATGACTTTTAAGGAATAAGAAAAATGTCTCAGGTCCACGTAATATGCAGCTGACCTGCAGACGCCACATTCCTGAGCTCATGATGATGATAATGGTGTTTGTGTGTGTGTGTGTGTGAGCTGTTTCGGGTCAAAAGGAAGTGAACTTTGGGCTCTGCTATTGCCGTTTCCACTTATTTCTTCATATTTGAAAGCTGAAAAATTGTGTTGAAAGACGAAAAATCATTATTTCATAATGAAGGTAATCGCTAGTTTCAGCCCTTAAGAAGTCTTTCTACAGTTTGGGGTGGTTTGAATGGTGTTCCGTGTTTTCTTTCAGGTAAATTGTATCTAAAAAAACAAATTTCTTCGTTACAAACTAAACAAAACTCAGTAAAAGTCTCTTCAGGGTCAGTTTCACTTCTACTGGCTGGGAAAAACAGCAGTAACCCAATACGTGTGTGTGTGTGTGAGAAACAATAAAAAACAGTGTCATGGTGACATTCCAGAAGTTAAATCAAGCAACAGCCGTAAAAAAACAAAAGAGTTTAGAATGCAGCTGTGTGTGTGTGTGTGTGTGTGTAACACTAGAGGTTGAGGAGAATGAGAGAAGAGTCATTTGACCACACAGGCTGTTTGTTGCTGCTGAATCTCGACCTCTTCTCAAACTACTTTTTGGGGGTATTTTCCAAAAAAGAGGTTTGATTTTTGTTCCTGTTCTTCTGCAACCAGACGTACTCTTTCTTTTGTAAAGATGCATTTCAAAGAATGCAACACCCTGCTCTAGGGGAGAGGAATCTACTAACTTGTTAAATGTACGAGTTTAAACTGTTAGCAGGTCAGACTGTCCCAACTAATATTTGTAAAACACTCAAATGTCCTGGTTTTCAACTGAAAGGATAATTAATATTTCATTAGTTTTCAGCTAGATTTCGTCATTCAGGTTGCTGCTTGTTATGCACTAAATGTGCGCTCCTTGTGAAATAAGACCTCTTTGTCATGTGCACGAACATCAGGGACACTTCAGGGTCCAAGTTTATGGGTATTTCTGGTGTTTCTCTTCAGTTTTCCTGACTGAGGTCATCTAATTACAGGTCACAGTCACAAACAACATCAAACACCTGGGGAGGTGCGTCTGCTACAGGCGGCATCGAGCCTTTGAAAGTATTACGTAACAATCGACATCTGTTAAAACTCGCAGCAGAAAAGTGTACAGTCAGAGTTCCGCCTCTTACGAAGCCATAAACACGGTCCTCCATCTTTGACGCCAGGGGCTTCTGGCTGTCACCCTCTCTCTCTCTCTCTTTGTGATTTAAAAGCATCATGAGGTTAATTCACACTATCTATAAATAACTGGGGAGTTGCATCAATCCTCTCATCTAACCAGAGGCATATTTATTTTCCCAGATGCCTTCTTTTAATGGTGCAGAAATGTTACCCCAGGAGAAAAACTACAGCTTTATTTTCTATAACATCAATGTATGACGATAATAATGCTTTCCAACCCTGCACTCCCACTACTGGGGTCCCTCAAGGCTCCGTCCTGGATCCCCTTTTCTTCTCTCTGTACACTAATTATCTTGGCTCTGTCATTCGCTCCCGTGGCTTTTCCTATCAAATCTATGCTGATGACACCCAACTGAACCTCTTGACCTGAACCACAGGTATCAGCACTGACTGACTGACATCTCTCAGTGGATGTCAGCACACCATCTGAAAGTAAACCCTGGACAAAACTGAACTACTTTTCCTTCCAGGGAAAGGCTCTCCCACCCACGACCTGACCACCCATGACCGGCCCTCCACCTTCAACAACTCTGTGTTAGCCGCGACTGCCAGGAACCTCGGGGTGACACTCAACAGTCAACTCTCCCTGACTGCCAACATTACTGCGCCAACACGTTCCTGTAGGTACATGCTGCACGACATCAGGAGAATCCGTCTTCTTCTTTCTCAGAAGGCGGCACAGGTTCTGATCCAGGTTCTGGTCATTTCACGCCTTGACTACTGTAACTCCCTCCTGGCTGGTCTACCTGCTAAGGCCATCCGACCTCTGCAGCTCATCCAGAATGCTGCGATCGGGCCCCGTCTATATCCAGGATATGGTCACGCCTGACACCCCAGCCCGATCACTCCGCTCGGCATCAACCAATCGACTTGTGACTCCGTGACGTCGAGCTAATCACTGTTAAAGACTCAACAGCCAATCAGAGACAAGTAAATGGACAAAGATCAATCCTCATTTTACTCAGGAAACCAAAGGCTGTGATGAAAATATATATTTATTTTTTTCTCCGCTGCATTGAATAGCATTTAGCGAACGTCCTTTAAAATGAGGACATTTGCTGTGTCAGCGTTTCGGTCGCCCAGTGTGTGACCGTCCGGTTATTAAGTCTAAATACTTCACGTACCCTTGAGGGGTGATAGAAGCCTCTCAGTGGAGAGAGGGATTACTGTAAGCGGAGCGTCGCTGTCCGAGTCCGTTTGTCTCACTCCCAAAATCCTCCTGTGAGGGTTTAAAACAACTCAAAACAGATTCCGTCTGCAAAGTAGTCGGCTGGTTGGCCATCAGTGCCACTTAAACCAGCTCCCATATTACACCCACACTGTGGTTTCGACCTTTTGATCTACTGGAGATGAATTGTTTATACAGTGAGGACAGACGTCTGGAGGGAAACCAGCTGAGCACGACGACAACTTAGTGAAAAGAGAAACAGTCTGTAATTGCATTCAGGGCGCTTCAGATCTGAAACAGCTATTTATTAACGAGATAATTATATTTACAACATGTCTTTATCTTTTAGATGTGAATGTCTGCTATTTTTTACATCACTTTGGGGTATTTTATTTCCCTCTCATGGGGGGGGGAGGGGGAGTAGGCTAGGCCGGATGGAGCCCCGGCCTAAATCGAGTGGTTGGGAGTGTGGCAGCTGTGTCTGATTTGGCCTCGGCTGCTGGTGATTGGCAATCAGTCAGCAGCCGAGGCCACCCTTATAAATGCTCCCACTTGAGAGTGGAGGGGAAGAGGTGAGCAGAGGCACGTGTTTTGCGGTCTGCTCGGTGTCGTGTGTGTGGAAATAAATATGTCTTTGAACAACACCTCTTGCGGTCTGGCGGATCCTTGGTGCTGGGGGGGGAAACCCACGGGTGGCGGCCTCGGGCGTGCTACATTGGAGCCCAACGTGGGGCCCCTGAGGACCCAGTGCTTGAAAGGGAGGGAGCCAGACCAGGAGGAAGAGCTGATGAGCAGCTTGGGCCAGATACTGGCCCGGATAGAGGAGATGGGGCGGGCACAGGCGGAGGAGAGCCGCCTGTTCCTCGGAACCTCCGAACCCGCCGGCGCTGTGGCAGACTCCCGTGACCCGTCGCCGCAGCCGACCCCCGAGCGCCGTCGGAGCTGCCGACCCCCGAGGTCCGGGACCCGCCGAGCTGCCGACTCCAGAGCCCCAGGACCCGTCGGAGCTGCCGAACCCCGAGGTCCAGGACCCATCGGAGCTGCCGACCCCAGAGCCCCAGGACCCGTCTGAGCTGCCGACTCCAGAGCCACAGGACCCGTCGGAGCGGCCGAACCCCGAGGTCCAGGACCCATCGGAGCTGCCGACCCCAGAGCCCCAGGACCCGTCGGAGCTGCCGACCCCAGAGCCCCCACGTCCTGAGCCCGGTCCCACAGAGCCCCCTCCTCCCGAGCCCGGTCCCCCAGAGCCCCTCCTCCGCCCAAGCTCTCATGGGGGGGGGAGGGGGAGTAGGCTAGGCCGGATGGAGCCCCGGCCTAAATCGAGTGGTGGGGAGTGTGGCAGCTGTGTCTGATTTGGCCTCGGCTGCTGGTGATTGGCAATCAGTCAGCAGCCGAGGCCACCCTTATAAATGCTCCCACTTGAGAGTGGAGGGGGAGAGGTGAGCAGAGGCACGTGTTTTGCGGTCTGCTCGGTGTTGTGTGTGCAACAAATATGTCCTTGAACGAAACGTCGTGCTGTCTGGCAGATCCTTGGTGCTGGTGGGGAAACCCACGGTGGCGACCTCAGGCCTGCTACATAATACTTCAAATATTAATCATTATTTCTAACCTTGTCAATGTCTTGACTATATTTTCTATTCAATATATATATATATACTGATGTTTGAAGTGTGTGTCTGTTGCCGACTTAGGAAGCAGATGTATTTTATAAATCAAAGTAATCAAACTACAACACATCTTCATCACATAGTGTGACCTCCAGGAGATTCACAACGTAAGCTGTTCAGGCGCGGATGTGTTCAGGCCTGCAGAGCCATGTCGACCAATCGGTGGAGATGACGACAGGCGCACAACCCTCTATACAACCTTGTTGTTTTCTAAAACTTTTCGTTGAGAACTCGACGACGTTCGGAAAACCACAAAAGAAATACTTAACGCCTGATTCAACTCTTCAAATGCACTTAAACAGCAGAGGTGCGTGTGTGTCCCTCCTTCATGCTGTCGCCACAGCAGGGTGTGTTAGATAACATGAATTATTTCGATGAATGTTATCTCGTAAAAGTTTATTTGATGTTTTGTAATTTACGATCCACATACCGACACCTGAAAAAAAGAAGTTGATTCTCGTGTGACGTCTTGATTCTGCACTGTGACAAGTGTGTGAGCGTGTGTGTGTGTATGTGTCTATGTGTTTGTGTGTGTGTGTGTTTTCCTCTTCAAGTGGGTGTCAGTCAGTCATCAACCATCAGAGCCTAACTGACACTAAACAACTTATCAACCTTCACTACACACACACGTCTTGAAACAAGAAACTTCTCAACGCCATCCAAAAGTTTCCGATAAAAGAAAACGTCAAAAATGCTGAGCATCCAAATACCTGCATGTCTTAAAAGTGAATAAATGAGGCTTTGAGACATGGACACGAAAATAAATTAAGAAGAAGAACTCTTCAGGCCCTAAAACACCAAAAATGTACATGAGACTGCTGTCTCGCGACCCAGAACATTGCACTTGAACGCACCACAAAGTCTCCGGCCGACTACCAACTAGCATGCGTGAAGAGGAAATAATCCTCCACACCAGCAGGGGGCGACGTTCTGCATTCAGGGAGAGAAACCCGAACACCGTTGACTGCAGACGCACCAAGTCGTTGTTAACAAGCTCTCGTCCCGGCCCTCGTTTGCCTCCCTCACTGCCGCTTCTCTTCGCTTTCAGCTGAGCAGCCAATCGGAGTGACGCCGAACAGGCTCCGCCTCCAATTCAACGTTCAGAATCTGCTCGAAGGCTCCTGCAAGGACCGCATGCGTCGGCGGACTTAAGCCAATCGAGACCATCCTCAAGTGGGACATCCTTGTTTCTGGGTAAAGATTCTCTCGTTCTTTCCGTGAGCAATAAATGCAGAACGGGCATTATCGATGTTCTTCACACAGAAACCGACAGAACAGATAAGCTGGACGGATAAAAAGGTGAAGAACAGACGGCAAAAGCAGTGAAACCACTTAGTGTAACATATATATATATACATACACACACATACATGTATATATATTATAAATACACACACACATATATATATATAAATTAATAAGTGAATAAATGATCATCAATAAAATAAGAAATTAAATACCTGCATAGAATTGTTTTTAAACAAAAACAATAATGCAAAGAAATAAATAAATGTACATATATACATTATAATAAGTTGTCTGGGCGGTTGTGCGTGAACAGAAACCGTCACTCGGTCCCGTTTGTTGCGGTTTCACCGTGGACCTTTGTTCCCCGTGGCCAGGCTGAAACATGTCGAATGTTTGAGTGTTTTATTTAATTGTTTTGGAAACCGCCTTTCAAAATAAAAGATGCGGGACAACAACAAGACGATGCGGCCAACACCCGTCTGCCCCCCCCCCCCGCCCCCCCCACACACCCCGACGGGCGAGACGGCTGAGATGGTGAATAATTCATCCGCCCGCAACATAATCAACCAAAAGTAGATTGTATCTTCTTTTTAAAAGCCAAAGCAGCTGAAATGTGACATGTTGCTGCTTTTACTTTGGTGATCTCACTCCCAAAATCCTCCTGTGAGGGTTTAAAACAACTCAAAACAGATTCCGTCTGCAAAGTAGTCGGCTGGTTGGCCATCAGTGCCACTTAAACCAGCTCCCATATTACACCCACACTGTGGTTTCGACCTTTTGATCTACTGGAGATGAATTGTTTATACAGTGAGGACAGACGTCTGGAGGGAAACCAGCTGAGCACGACGACAACTTAGTGAAAAGAGAAACAGTCTGTAATTGCATTCAGGGCGCTTCAGATCTGAAACAGCTATTTATTAACGAGATAATTATATTTACAACATGTCTTTATCTTTTAGATGTGAATGTCTGCTATTTTTTACATCACTTTGGGGTATTTTATTTCCCTCTCATGGGGGGGGGAGGGGGAGTAGGCTAGGCCGGATGGAGCCCCGGCCTAAATCGAGTGGTTGGGAGTGTGGCAGCTGTGTCTGATTTGGCCTCGGCTGCTGGTGATTGGCAATCAGTCAGCAGCCGAGGCCACCCTTATAAATGCTCCCACTTGAGAGTGGAGGGGAAGAGGTGAGCAGAGGCACGTGTTTTGCGGTCTGCTCGGTGTCGTGTGTGTGGAAATAAATATGTCTTTGAACAACACCTCTTGCGGTCTGGCGGATCCTTGGTGCTGGGGGGGGAAACCCACGGGTGGCGGCCTCGGGCGTGCTACATTGGAGCCCAACGTGGGGCCCCTGAGGACCCAGTGCTTGAAAGGGAGGGAGCCAGACCAGGAGGAAGAGCTGATGAGCAGCTTGGGCCAGATACTGGCCCGGATAGAGGAGATGGGGCGGGCACAGGCGGAGGAGAGCCGCCTGTTCCTCGGAACCCTCCGAAACCCGCCGGCGCTGTGGCAGACTCCCGTGACCCGTCGCCGCAGCCGACCCCCGAGCGCCGTCGGAGCTGCCGACCCCCGAGGTCCGGGACCCGTCGGAGCTGCCGACTCCAGAGCCCCAGGACCCGTCGGAGCTGCCGAACCCCGAGGTCCAGGACCCATCGGAGCTGCCGACCCCAGAGCCCCAGGACCCGTCTGAGCTGCCGACTCCAGAGCCACAGGACCCGTCGGAGCGGCCGAACCCCGAGGTCCAGGACCCATCGGAGCTGCCGACCCCAGAGCCCCAGGACCCGTCGGAGCTGCCGACCCCAGAGCCCCCACGTCCTGAGCCCGGTCCCACAGAGCCCCCTCCTCCCGAGCCCGGTCCCCCAGAGCCCCTCCTCCGCCCAAGCTCTCATGGGGGGGGGAGGGGGAGTAGGCTAGGCCGGATGGAGCCCCGGCCTAAATCGAGTGGTGGGGAGTGTGGCAGCTGTGTCTGATTTGGCCTCGGCTGCTGGTGATTGGCAATCAGTCAGCAGCCGAGGCCACCCTTATAAATGCTCCCACTTGAGAGTGGAGGGGGAGAGGTGAGCAGAGGCACGTGTTTTGCGGTCTGCTCGGTGTTGTGTGTGCAAATAAATATGTCCTTGAACGAAACGTCGTGCTGTCTGGCGGATCCTTGGTGCTGGGGGGGGAAACCCACGGGTGGCGGCCTCAGGCCTGCTACATAATACTTCAAATATTAATCATTATTTCTAACCTTGTCAATGTCTTGACTATATTTTCTATTCAATATATATATATATACTGATGTTTGAAGTGTGTGTCTGTTGCCGACTTAGGAAGCAGATGTATTTTATAAATCAAAGTAATCAAACTACAACACATCTTCATCACATAGTGTGACCTCCAGGAGATTCACAACGTAAGCTGTTCAGGCGCGGATGTGTTCAGGCCTGCAGAGCCATGTCGACCAATCGGTGGAGATGACGACAGGCGCACAACCCTCTATACAACCTTGTTGTTTTCTAAAACTTTTCGTTGAGAACTCGACGACGTTCGAAAACCACAAAAGAAATACTTAACGCCTGATTCAACTCTTCAAATGCACTTAAACAGCAGAGGTGCGTGTGTGTCCCTCCTTCATGCTGTCGCCACAGCAGGGTGTGTTAGATAACATGAATTATTTCGATGAATGTTATCTCGTAAAAGTTTATTTGATGTTTTGTAATTTACGATCCACATACCGACACCTGAAAAAAAGAAGTTGATTCTCGTGTGACGTCTTGATTCTGCACTGTGACAAGTGTGTGAGCGTGTGTGTGTGTATGTGTCTATGTGTTTGTGTGTGTGTGTGTTTTCCTCTTCAAGTGGGTGTCAGTCAGTCATCAACCATCAGAGCCTAACTGACACTAAACAACTTATCAACCTTCACTACACACACACGTCTTGAAACAAGAAACTTCTCAACGCCATCCAAAAAGTTTCCGATAAAAGAAAACGTCAAAAAATGCTGAGCATCCAAATACCTGCGCATGTCTTAAAAGTGAATAAATGAGGCTTTGAGACATGGACACGAAAATAAATTAAGAAGAAGAACTCTTCAGGCCCTAAAACACCAAAAATGTACATGAGACTGCTGTCTCGCGACCCAGAACATTGCACTTGAACGCACCACAAAGTCTCCGGCCGACTACCAACTAGCATGCGTGAAGAGGAAATAATCCTCCACACCAGCAGGGGGCGACGTTCTGCATTCAGGGAGAGAAACCCGAACACCGTTGACTGCAGACGCACCAAGTCGTTGTTAACAAGCTCTCGTCCCGGCCCTCGTTTGCCTCCCTCACTGCCGCTTCTCTTCGCTTTCAGCTGAGCAGCCAATCGGAGTGACGCCGAACAGGCTCCGCCTCCAATTCAACGTTCAGAATCTGCTCGAAGGCTCCTGCAAGGACCGCACCGTGCCGGCGGACTTAAGCCAATCGAGACCATCCTCAAGTGGGACATCCTTGTTTCTGGGTAAAGATTCTCTCGTTCTTTCCGTGAGCAATAAATGCAGAACGGGCATTATCGATGTTCTTCACACAGAAACCGACAGAACAGATAAGCTGGACGGATAAAAAGGTGAAGAACAGACGGCAAAAGCAGTGAAACCACTTAGTGTAACATATATATATATACATACACACACATACATGTATATATATTATAAATACACACACACATATATATATATAAATTAATAAGTGAATAAATGATCAACAATAAAATAAGAAATTAAATACCTGCATAGAATTGTTTTTAAACAAAAACAATAATGCAAAGAAATATAAATGTACATATATACATTATAATAAGTGGTCTGGGCGGTTGTGCGTGAACAGAAACCGGCACTCGGTCCCGTTTGTTGCGGTTTCACCGTGGACCTTTGTTCCCCGTGGCCAGGCTGAAACATGTCGAATGTCTGAGTGTTTTATTTAATTGTTTTGGAAACCGCCTTTCAAAATAAAAGATGCGGGACAACAACAAGACGATGCGGCCAACACCCGTCTGTCCCCCCCCCCACACACCCCGACGGGCGAGACGGCTGAGATGGTGAATAATTCATCCGCCCGCAACATAATCAACCAAAAGTAGATTGTATCTTCTTTTTAAAAGCCAAAGCAGCTGAAATGTGACATGTTGCTGCTTTTACTTTGGTGATCTAAAAAGGTGATTGTGCAACAAATAGGATATCATTTATGCATTCTAACTATTTGTGGTGCTTTTATTTTGGCGATCTGAAAAGGTGATCGGGCAACAAATAGGCATATGATTTATGCTTCCAAACAATTAAAAACGCAAACGGTATAATTGATTAATTAACGATAAATCATTCGTCGCCGGCCGGAGGCGACAAGCGCGCTTCCAAGAAGGATCCTGGGAGATCAAACGAAGGGCTGGATTCCTGAGCGGAAGATAAGAGCTGCAGACGAGTAAACCATCGATACATCCGTACACCCCGTGAAGCTCGTAGAAACTAGAAACAGGGCGTTCAAAGGGACCTCCCTGTTTTGATAACAGCCGTAAACATGACGCTGCAGGTTCCCGATCCGAAGGAATGGGGCCCGCGCAGCAAAGGCCTCTGGGAGTGTCAGTTACGTCTCCGTGACGACGGGCACAGGGCTGCTGTGAGAGAGGGATGTGGAGAGAGAGGCAGGGCGTGGCTTCATAGGGACGGGGGGGGGAGAGAGAAAATGAGAGAGAGAGACAATGAGAATGAGAGAGAGATAATGAGAATGAGAGAGAGATAATGAGAGACGATGAGAATGAGTGAGAGAGAATGAGAGAGAGATAATGAGAATGAGTGAGAGAGAATGACAGATAATGAGAGAGACAATGAGAGAGAATGAGAGATAATGAATGAGAGAGAATGAGAGAGAGAATAATAATGACAGTGAGAGAGAGAGAATGAGAGAGAGAGTGAGGAAGAGAGAACGAGAGTGAGAGGGAGAATGAGAGAGAGAAAATGAGAGAGAGAGCAAGAGAATTAGAATGAGAGGGAGAGAGAGAGAGAATCGCTGCCGGCTGACTTAAGAAGAAGCTTCTTTAGTTTCACAGGACGACTAGGGGGGGGTGTCTACGTGATAATCATGTGTGTGATTTACTTTAAGTGTTTGTGTTCTCAACCTCCTCTCAGGCCTTTGTGCACACAATTCAATAAAAGAAGGTGAAGCACATACTTGTCAGGTTGCCAAGTGCTGCTGAGGGCTTCAGCAACAACATGGCTATTCATGGGAAGGTGTGTGTGTGTGTGTGTGTGTGTGTGTGTGTGTGTGTCCTTGCCTCCTCCTCCTCGGCGGCGCTCGGCTCGGGGCTCTTCGACGACTGGCTGAACACCGACGACTTCCCGCTGACGCTCTGGAGAAAAGACGAGACCGAATTAAATCAGAAATTAAACAAGAAAATTAGAAATTAAAAAAGGAAATAAATACATTTAATACAGATATTAAAGTGCATCCGTTCTGCTATCCGACTGCTTTTTATTCTGCTCAAATTCAACCAAAGAAAACAGAATGGCCGTTATTTCCATAAAAATTTCTAAAAAATAAACATTTCACTGAACGCAATAAAGAAAATTTTAAAAAAGACCAACAGCAATGTTGATAGAGCGTTAAAAGCCCTTTGGTGAAGCTGACTGCACGTTTCAGTGAGAAACTGGCTTTGTGTTTCTGGTGCGCAGGAAGTTGAAACTTGTCCCGGAGCTCGAGCAAAAAAATAAATGAAACTGAATCCAAGCCAATAACATTTAGAACAAAATAATTCAGGCCAAATTCATTCATTAAAAAAACCACCTCGCCTTGAAGTTTACATCCTAAAATACAGAGCGTCACATCTAAAGATTCTGATAAATGTGATGAATTAAGTCGGATAATAATGACACAGGTCATGGTTGTGTTGTTTAGTGCATGTTAGTGCATGTTAGTGCATGTTAGTGCACGTGAGCGCGCCCCACTGGTTAGCTAACGGCCTGATACTGGAAACACACTGCTTTCTGTGGTTTGCACCGTTGGCGCTGCTAGCACCGTTAGCTCTGTGAGAAATATTAGCTCTGCTAGCACCGTTAGCTCCACTAGCACCGTTAGCTCCACTAGCACCGTTAGCTCTGCGAGAAATATTAGCTCTGCTAGCACCGTTAGCTCCATTAGCACCGTTAGCTCCACTAGCACCGTTAGCGCCAAGAGCAGCGTTAGCGCCAAGAGCAGCGTTAGCTCCGCTAGCATCGTTAGCTCCGCTAGCACCGTTAGCTCTGCGAGCACCATTAGCTCCACTGGCACCGTTAGCTACCAGCGGCTGGCTCGGGCGTCGGACGCCATGTTGAGTCAATTCGAAATGCTCCAAATCTTGTACGTCGCACCTTTTGGAGGCCGGAATAAGGAAAAGCAATTAAACAACTAAATTACTGAAACTTTTTTAGTTTCCCTTGTCAAAATACTGCACGTAGCGACATTAAAGTAACGCTAAAGTCGCTCATAATTAATGAAAATAAAGGCCATCATCCAGCCAATTCTTGGCATGGTTCTCCAAAGCGAGACTGAACTAAACTGCGGTCGTGTCGTTTCACCCGACGCTCAACGCGTCTTCCCAGGCGACTCGAGCCGGCCGTCTAACCTCAAAATAACACAATCTAAACAAGCGACCGCCTACGATCGTTGGGGCGCGCCGACCTCAGCGGAGTCAGAGCGGGCGCGGCCTCGAGCGCGTCTGCGTGCGTGAAGCTGCGAGGTCGTGTGAACCGTCCCGCGGGCGAAGTGCAACGCGTTCAGGAAGTGAGAAGCGATGACGCAGCGGCGCAGGTGCAGCAGAAGGCGAGCGATGGCTCGGCTCGCTTCGATCGGATCAAAGCCACAGCGTGTGTTGAGACGCAGCATCTATTCAATCAGTTTGTCAGAGAGGAACATTATGGCAAGAACTTAAAAATAAACACTTATAAAAACCAAAATAGACACTACAATAAAAAAAAAATTATCTTCAAAATCTACTGAACAAAACAATAATGTTTACTATATAATTGAGTTTAAAATAAGCAATGATGCAATGATTTTACCAAAAGCAATACAGTGTGAAATTATATAAACGTTGATTTATAGGTTATTTACCATATATTATATATAGTAACAAATTTTGGACATTTTTAACATTTAACTGGCATCAGTAAGAGACCTAAACGTGCACATGTGCAGGAATCCCTCGTGTTCAGGTATTTATTGATCGCTTGACAATGTTATTCTAATGTATGTACAGTATTACATTATGAGTGTATTTGTTTTAATTATAATAAATAAATACTATTTTTCTGAGTTGTTCTTATTTGAGTGTGTTATTATATTTTCTGGTTCTGTGTTGCATTTCTGGTTGGAAAATGTTATTGCTAACATTAAAGTAAAAAGGCCTCTTGCATAATGTAGTTATTGTGCAATAGATGGGTTCCCATATAAAAAAATGTAAAAGGTAATATGCCTTATCCGTTAAAAGAAATGCTAAATATTACGCCATGCTGAGTTTATTATGTAACAATCTATTTATTATATAATAACTTGACTGCACAAAAAAAGTTATTTCATTATGTACTCGTGGTTTTATTACATTATGAGTAATTATTAATTATAATGGTTACATTTAGGCTTCAAGTGACCCAAGTACATCATAAAGGTCTGTGTGTTCCTTCCACACAACTCGAGTGTCATATTTACCTTCGCATTGAAAAGGCGGAAGGTTATGTTTTGATCGCCGTGTATTTATTTATTTATTTGTATGCGTGTTATTCGCATAACTCAAAAAGTATTAAACCGAATCGCATGAAATTTGGTGGGATGATTGGTTATTATCCGGGGACCATTTGATTAGATTTTGGGATCAATCGGGTCAAAGGTCAAGGTCATGAAAAGGTCAAAATCTTCTTTTTACCATAGCGCAGTCCATTTTTATCCAATTGGCATGCAACTAATGCCAAAATGTTCATAATGCAATGCCCAATCTTGGGATATGCGAAGGTATGCGCTCTACCGAGTGCCCGTTCTAGTTCCTCATGCTTTTGAAACTTTACCTCTGAATAATAAGTGCTTTTTAAACAAATATGTTTGTATTTTTCCTCTGACAACTCTATGATCTCCTCCATGTATCCCCGGTGTGCCCCGGGAGCTCTGAGAGAGGCGACGGCCGTGTTTTCCAAGCCGTGCAAAGATCGTATCCTCCAGGAGGAGACTCACCTCGTACGCGCTCTGCTGCTGGAACACCAGGTCCGCGGACTCCTGGCTGCTGGCGCTCACCCGCGGGAGGCTCTGCATGTACACGGGCGACACCACCTGCTGCTGCATCATGGGCTGCTGCTGCATGAACACGTACTGCTGCTGCTGCTGCTGCACCGGGATGTACTGCAGCTGCTGCTGCTGCTGCACCGGGATGTACTGCAGCTGCTGCAGCTGCGGCTGCGACTGCATCGGGACCAGGTAGCGCAGACCCTCGTAGGAGCCGTTGAGCGGGAGGGGATGCACCGGGGACACCGGCGAGCTCGAGGTGACCGTGCTGGCCACGGGCTGCGGGGAGGCCACGTTCACGGTGCGGTAGCTCGAGGTCACCGTGCTGGCCACGGGCTCCGGGGAGGCCACGTTCACGGTGCGGTAGCTCGAGGTCACCGTGCTGGCCACGGGCTCCGGGGAGGCCACCACGTTCACGGTCCGGTAGGTGGTCCTCGTCGTGCGGTTCGTTTGGACGGACATGTTCCTGGGTCCCGCGGGGAGAGACTCTCTCCCGACACCACGCGAGGAGCGGAGGAAACTACTGAGAAGTTTCTGGAATAGCACCGCGCAGGATTCCTCAGGTGGCTGCTTTCCCCTCGGCCCCGGTGTAACTTCCTCCTCTGCGGGCGAAGTGGAGAGGAAAGTCTGGTTCGAGGAGTTCTTCCGCGGAGGGAGGCGCTCTGCTGTGAGAGGAGGTGGGCGGGGTCAGAGGAGAGAGGAGCTCCCGGAAGTCCTACCTGTGAGCACACTCAGGTGCACCAACAATACATAATCGTAGTCATAATAATCATAGTAATTATAATTGACTGACAAAAAAAGAAAATGAAAAAAATGAAATTTCAACAAACTAAGGTAAAGGTTAAAGAAGAAGAACAATAGATAAAACAATCAATACGATTATTGTTTTAGACGTAGGAACATACATATATACACTACCGTTCAAAAGTTTGGGATCACTTAGAAATGTCCTTATTTTTCAAAGAGAAGCACTGTTTTTTTCAATGAAGATAACATTAAATCAATCAGAAATACACTATACATTGTTAATGTGGTAAATGACTATTCTAGGTGGAAACGTCTGGTTTCTAATGAAATATCTCCATTGGTGTATAGAGGCCCATTTCCATCAACTATCACTCCAGTGTTCTAATGGTACATTGTGTTTGCTAATCGCCTTAGAAAACTAATGGATGATTAGAAAACCCTTGAAAACCCTTGTGCAATTATGTTAGCACAGCTGAAAACTGTTTTGCTGATGAGAGAAGCTATAAAACTGGCCTTCCTTTGAGCTAGTTGATTATCTGGAGCATCACATCTGTGGGTTCGATAAGACTCTCAAAATGGTCAGAAAAAAGGAACTTTCATGTGAAATTCGCCAGTCTATTCTTGTTCTTAGAAATGAAGGCTATTCCATGTGAGAAATTGCAAAGAAACTGAAAATTTCCAACAGCGGTGTGTACTACTCCCTTCAGAGAACAGCACAAACAGGCTCTAACCAGAGCAGAAAGAGAAGTGGGAGGCACAACTCGGCAAGAAGACAAGTACATTAGAGTCTCTAGTTTGAGAAATAGACGCCTCACAGGTCCTCAACTGGCAGCTTCTTTAAATGGTACCCGCAAAACGCCAGTGTCAACGTCGACAGTGAAGAGGCGACTCCGGGATGCTGGCCTTCTAGGCAGAGTGGCAAAGAAAAAGCCATATCTGAGACTGGCCCAACAAAAGAAAAGATTGGTATGGGCAAAAGAACACAGGCATTGGACAGAGGAAGATTGGAAAAAGGTGTTATGGACAGATGAATCCAAGTTTGAGGTGTTTGGATCACACAGAAGAACATTTGTGAGACGCAGAACAGGTGAAAAGATGCTGGAAGAGTGCCTGACACCATCTGTCAAGCATGGTGGAGGTCATGTGATGGTCTGGGGCTGCTTTGGTGCTGGTAAAGTGGGAGATTTGTACCAGGTAAAAGGGATTTTAAATAAAGAAGGCTATCACTCCATTTTGCAACGCCATGCCATACCCTGTGGGCAGCGCTTGATTGGAGCCAATGTCCTCCTCCAACAGGACAAAGACCCAAAGCACACCTCCAAATTGTGCAAGAACTATTGAGGGAAGAAGCAGGCAGCTGGTATGCTGTCTGTAATGGAGTGGCCAGCACAGTCACCAGATCTCAACCCCATTGAGCTGTTGTGGGAGCAGCTTGACCGTATGGTCCTCAAGAAGTGCCCATCAAGCCAATCCAACTTGTGGAGGTGCTTCAGGAAGCGTGGGGTGACATCTCAACAGATTACCTCAACAAATAAACAGCTAGAATGCCAAAGGTCTGCAATGCTGGAATTGCTGCAAAAGGAGCATTCTTTGACGGAAGCAAAGTTTGAAGAAAAAAATTAATACTTCAAATACAAATCATTATTTCTAACCTTGTCAATGTCTTGACTATATTTTCTATACATTTTGCAACTCATTTGATAAATAAAAGTGTGAGTTTTCATGGAAAACACGAAATTGTCTGGGTGATCCCAGACTTTTGAACGGTAGTGTGTATATATATATATATAAATGTATGTGTGTATATATATATATATATATACATACAGCAGGTGAGAGATTAACAAAAACAATATTCTATTTTATTTAAGAAGTCGGTGAGTGTGAGGCCGCCACTAGGGGGCGACAGACGACCACAAAGGACCCCTCCTGTCGCAGCGTGGTACCTCCCGTGTTTACCTGTGAGGCCTTCCTGAAAAAGCCTTCATTCAGCTGCATTCACCTGTGCACCAAGACAAACCTGCTGGAAGACCTTAAACTAACAGGCTGAGAGACAGAGTAGTAACTCTGGACATGTTGGTTTAGAACTTTAGATAGGTTGTTTTTGTTATTATTTATTTATTGGCATATAAGGTATATATATATATGTATCCACTGTGCCACCACTGTAATAAATAATCTTGTTCGTCATTATAATGAAAAACAGTCTGAGCGAGCATCTACACATTTTTTTACTTTTTCGAGTTTTTTTCGAAAGTAATTATTTTTAGGAGCCAAGTCATTGTTTTGAGACACTAAATGCTTATGTTGCAATAAGTCATATGTTGTCACAAGACGTGTGTGTGAGAGAGAGAGAGAGAGAGAAAGAGAGAGCGAGAGCGCGAGAGAGAGCGCGAGAGAGAGGATACGAGAGCGAGAGTTTACACTCAACTCTCGCGATGTTTAGCGAGAACAGGCAACGAGAACAATCTACCATCCCATCAAGCGAGGAAGCGGCTTCATTATAACGGGCACGATAATGGCTGCTACCCATCAGCTCCGTTGTCTTCTGCGGGAACCGGTCGACGTCGGAGGTTCACCGATGTCTCGGCCGTCGGCCTGAAGCCGCCAGTTACCCTCCGGTGAGATAAAGATAACGCGTTGTGCGCGGACACAGCGGTTTCACCCCCCTTGTGTCGGTCCGCAGCCGCGCGCCTTGTTGTTGCGCTTCAGCCGGCGCCAACTGGTTCCGCTCGTCTCGCGCCTGGAGCTGCGGCCGGACTTCACCCCGGAAGTGCGTTTTTTAACGCCCAAACGCGTCTATTTGGACGTGTGGACGCGATAAACCTCGAATGTCCGCATGTTGTGAACGTGTGAGGCGGGACACCGAGCAGTTTCTGTTATTATTAAATAATTTACTTTATTTAAAAAAAGAAAGCAGCTCGTTTTTCTCCCTCGGCGAAACGCACATAATGAGCAGCTGGAAAAACTAAATTATTTTAGTGCATATAATGTGAAATGTAAAAAGCCTTCAAACTGATGTACTTGTAACCGTGTAAAATACCTTAAATGCTGATTATCTGAACGCAGTTCGGCGAGGCTGTGGCCTCTCTTGGATAATACTGGTGGAATTAGTTTTATTGAAATGCTTTTTTATTTGTATTATCACTGTGTGAAGTGTAGGCATGTTTTATAATGGTGACTAGACTAACACTGTGCTGGTCTCAGCTGGTTTAGTTCACCAAAGCTGTGCAGCCAGGCGTCACCTCTCAAAACACGGACCTCACACCAGGTTTGTGTGTGTGTGTGTGTGTGTGTGTGTGTGTGTGTATTTCGCAGATAATATCTATTTTCTTTAGTTGATTCATATTGCATTTGAAACTAGCCATTTATTCCTGTCCAGAGAAGGAATGTAGCTTATAATATTATCTAGATGTGAGGATTAGTTACATTTCATGAAATAAAATGTTCTGCACATTCAAATATGGAGATCACTTGCATTGCTCTGCTTTTATATCATATTAAAGTGAATATCTTTAGGTTTTTGGACAAAAGAAGAAATTTGTTGTGGATGTATTATTTAATTGACATTAAGTCAGCTGGTTGATATTAATAATAATGTTATTTCATGTATTTCTCTTTTATTTGTATATTACATGGATGACGAGAGCTACATGTAACTGGAGTCAAATTCCATGTGAGTTACACACACATAGGCAATACAGCTGATTCTGATCATAAGAGTCATAATAATAATAATAATAATACATACATACATAAATTCTGCTGTGTAATTCAAGGCTTGCTTGATAAAAAAAACCACTAGAGCAAATGTCAGCTTTTATTTTGAAGGGGTGATTCGGGCCTCAGCTGCTGCAGTAGGAGTTATGTCGTCATTAGGCTGGAATAACCCTTCCATTATCTGCTCCCATTGTCATGCATGCCCACTATATATTTACCTTTGGCAGTATCCCCGTCTCTGCTAATCAAATACACGAAGTATTGGTGAGCAATTAAGTTAAAAAGACAGCAAAGAGAGCGCGTTACTACGCTGAGGGTTTCCCTCTGAATTAGATTAACATGGTTTGTACGGTCATGGAAAACCTGGAAAAGTCATGGCCTTTTTAAATGGTTATTTCCAGACCTGGAAAAGTCCTGGGAGTAAAATAGTTTTGGAAAAGTCATGGAAATGTGTTACATTCATATGTTCATTTACGCTGAGTTTTAAATAATTAATATGCTTTTTAAAAGAATGAAGCTCAAAATATAAGCCGGCGTACGCTCTTATGCTCTCTAGCGCAAAGTTTTCCGCGCTGCAAGTGAACGCACCGTAACTGAAAAGACATAAATGTTTATTCTTTTAATCTCTCATTCATTTGAGTCATTAAAGTTATATACTGTAGGCTCTGGAATGTTCAATGTTAGTTTAAATACGACATTTTATCACTTTTTCATTAATAAACAGGGTTTTCACAAAATGTTTGGTCATGGTAATTTGGTTTAAAGTCCTGGAAACCCATTGGTCAACATGTGTGTGTGACTCCTGTGTTGACCTCCTGTCCTCGGCTGTCTCCATAGTTGCTTCCCCTGGCCTGGCTGCCTACCCACAATGCACTGCTGCAGGGCTCCGTTTGTCTCCGTCGGTCCACGACACGGAAACACAGCCGTAAGGTAGAGTTCCTATTCAGCTGCTGTCGTACTTATGGGACAATAGAAATATATATATATATATTATGTGTGTATATATCTATATTATGTGTATATATCTATGTGTGTGTATATATATGTCTATATATATCTATATGTGTGTATATATATATATATATGTGTGTGTATATATATATATATAGTTTTCCTGTTGGTAACACGTCGTATAGACTTTATATTTTAGTAGATTTTTTTATTTATTTACCTCACTTGCATTGCTGTTTTCAATTTTTCTCTGGTCTCAGTATAAATGATTTTACAGTCAATTATGAGTATTTCTATTGTTCTCATGTGGTCATGTTGGTAATCTATAGTTTCTCGTTGTTCTTCTGTCGTCTTGAATGAATTTATCTGATTTTATTTCCAGGTCTGGTTGATCTCGTTCGTCTTCCTGACATCATGTCTGGCTCCAGGGATTTACCAGGTGAGTGACGCTTGTTATTTAACATTACACTTCTTGTAAGTTGCTTTGGATAAAAGCGTCTGCTAAATGACATGTAATTTAATAAGTTTATGATCACATTGCTCCCAACAGTTTCCTGTTTTCCTGAATTCAACGTGTGAAATTAGTTTTAAACCCTGTTTGCGTCCGCAGCCATAGAGGATTCTGGGATGAGGCTCCCCATCGGGATGACCCGGCGGGCCCTCAGCTACGACGACAACATGGAGGCGCCCATGTCCACGCCGCCCCACGACATCCGCATCAACAACCTGTGGCGGCGCCCCGTCATCCCGGAGAGGAAGTTCTCCCACCTGGCCGAGGTGAGACGGAAGACGATTCGTCCTCGCCGCCGAGAGGAAGGCGCTGAGCTCGACGACGACGACGATGTGTTTTGTTTTCCACCAGGAGGACGAGAGCGGTGCGGCGAGTCATTCGACGGCGGCGAAGAACAGCGCCCCCTCCAGGTCACCGGCTGTGGTGAAAGCCAAGGCCTCCTCCATCATCATGAGTTCTCTCATCACCAGTACGTGACGTTAGCTCGCTAACTAGCCAGCTAGCTCGCTAAATGAGTAACTTTTGACAGTTTAATTGTTATTGCCATTTTTTTTTTTACAGTCTTCAATGCACCTCTTGAATGGTTGATATTGAAACGGTGTCACTTTAAAGAAGCATTGAAGCGTTTCTTTTTTTGACTTTCGCCCTCAGAGCAGACTCAGGACAGCGTCTTCCGGTTCGAGCAGAGGGCGGGGCTTAGCGACGCCAGCTACACGCCCCACAAAGGCCTCACCGCCGAGGAGACGCAGCTCCACCACCGCATGCCCGAGGCCCTGCAGGTGACTGGCCCTCAACCCGCTTTGTTAAACAAAAAAAGGGGTTTCCATCCGTTGTTGTTGTTGTTGTTGGTGATGTCATGAGATAATGAAGATGGAATTCATGTTTTTGTTTGTTGTCGTTTTTAGAAACTACAGATTCAGAGTTTAGAGGCCAGAGAAGAACGACAGAGCTCCTCGACTCAGTCCACGCCAACCAACACTCCTCACAGCTCCCCAAAGCAGCTCCGCAGGTACACACACACACACACACACACACACACACACACAATCTGTTCATCTAGACAAGTAAATGACAAACACTGAAAGCTGTTTGGTCCGTCTGGTTTTTTCGTGTGTGTGTGTGTGTGTAGGGGCTGGTTCAGCAGCACGGGTTCAGAGGTCAGCGTCGGCTCCTCCACCAGCAGCGTGGATCTCGGTGGAGCCGACTCGGCGGTGGAGAGGTGGAGCGTGTTTGGACCGCGGCCCGCCGTCCAGAAGTCGACGTCCGACCTCGGTTCGGACGCCACGGCTTTAGGTAAACGCCACCGCCTCATTCAGGGACTCTCAACCTTAATCGGACATCTGAGAAGTCGGTTCGCCGGTCGTCAAACTGAGACAGGAAAGCGTTCTCCGGTCTCCGAACCAGAAGCGTGTTCAGGCCCAGACAGGATTCGGGTTAATGGATGAGCACGTGAACTTCGGACCGACGGTAAACACCGAACGGCGGTCTGAGTTTCATCACTCGTTAACCGAGAAGTGAGATCGGACCAGTTTGAATTTGGACCTTCGATGTTTTTACATTTGGGACGACTCGGTCCGGAAACTCTTTGTCTTTTCTCAAGATGACTCCAGGTGAGTAAATTAAAGCTGGACACCTCTTCTAACGGACTAGTGGACCGTTTACTATAACAATACTTTTTTTTAACTTATTATTATTGCTGACCTAATGTCGGTAATCAACTTTACTAATTCAAAGCCATTTATTTTCTGAGTCAGATATTCAGAATAGCTGTTAATAGCAATAAACTAAATAAACCGGTTTAGTTTATTTTGCACTTTTATAAACCAGGGTGCTTCATAGTTAGACACAATTATAATTTTGTATGAAAAAATAATTTTATATAAATATTATTAAACGATATGAATAACTCGGGGCAAGAAAACATCAGTGGAATTATTTTTTAAATAAAGAGAATTTATAAAAAAATGTAACATTTGAATACATTTTGGAAATATTTATGAAAACGACTAATTGAAATGGAAATCATCGCTGTGTTCACACAAAGGACTCAGCAGATTTCTCTTTTTAGGTTTTTCTGGAGTCTGCGCTCTGGGACACTACCGCTTCTGTCCACAGGGGGCGCCAGAATCAACACGCCATAAAAGTCAGCCGTCGTAACCTTAAAAAGCTACAATCATCCACGATGGTTCTTATTTAACCCCCTTTTTATCTTGCATTTACTTGAGTTAACTTCTTCTTTCTATGGTCTTTATCTTATTTTTAAATAACAAAGGTTGAATTTCTTACATAATCTATGTGACCAAATTAGAAAACTGGAATCTCTATATCAAACGGATATATCTCTATTTCGGATGAAATTTCACAATTTTAATCTGAGTTTATTTTTCTGACTATTGCGTTTGTCAAACATGATGTGTTCGAAGACCGTCGGAAAGATGGAACTCTTAACAGTCATGACGTTTCTTCCGGCTTCTCGCTCTGATGACCCGTTTAGTTTCGCCGCTGGTTTTGAAAGAACCTGCTTTTTAGGTTTCAAAGGGTTAAATGACGAATTACCTTTCTTCTCTCTTTTTTTTTTTTCTTTTTTTTTCCAGCAGGCTTTGCGCTGCAGGCGTACCGCGGCGCCCAGAAGCCGACGCCCATGGAGGTGATGAAGTCGCAGGGCGCGCGGCTGGCCGACAACGCCGCCGCCCAGAAGGTGAACCCTCCCAAGCTGGAGATCCCCGCCATGGAGGGCCGGCGCCCTGCAGCGCGGCCGCACAAGCTGAAACCCCGAGACATGAACGTGCTCACGCCCTCCGGCTTCTGAGGCGGCGGAGGCGACCGCCAAGCCACCGCGGGCGCCGGCGGTCCCGAGAAATGTCGTAGTCGACTGTTTTATTACAACTCGGGTCTCGTTTTTCGTAGTTTTGTACGTCGGAAATGCTGACGTTGTACTCGACGAGGTAATCGCTTCGCCGGGTTTCCATCAATTTCAATGTTGCGTTCGGAAACCTGCCTGGTAACAGCGGGTGGGGGGGTGAGGGTTTCATCGTGTTTACATTCGTCATAAAGATTCTCTAAATAGATTATGGAGACAATATGTTTGTTGACGAATAAATTCTGACGCAGCGGAACGTTGGAGGATTGAAACACAACCGATAGGAACAAATTCCTAAAGACATTGTCTGATCGATCGGCCAAGACGACTTATCGTTCCCACTCGCAAAATTCTTCTTCTTCTTCTAAACCAATTGAGAGAAATGCGCAAACATTTTTTTTCCGATTTTTGACTTGAGTGGAAACGCGGCGTCGTTACCAAAATGAAATCTGACAGAACAAGTTGTAAATGGACTCATTTAGCAGGAAGTCCTCGTTGGGCGTGTGTTGCAGTGGTTGGAACATGCAAACATTTTAACAACTTCCAATCTCCATCTTTGAGGCGTTTACTGTGTAGCGTGACTGTAAAATAAAAACATCTCGTACTTTCCCTTTACCCTCGGTCTGTGTACTGTGACAGCTGCCAGTGGCTGATCCTGATATGTTCGTGAAGATGATGATAATGATGATCCTTTATTCCATTATTTAGAAATGCACTTTATTCCCACTATACATGCTCGTGTTACACATTCCCCCAAGATGCAAGTCCATGTGAGAAAACTCCCCCTTCCCTCCGTGTTGTTCTGTCACGTCTTCTCAAAGGGGAATTTTTAATAAGACGTAAGTGTAGATTATTACCAATCAAACAACAGAACAAATGAAATCAAAAAGGCATTGTAAAAAAAAAAATATGTATGATTATTGTCTCAGGAAATCCTGCTCACTGAAACGTTCCACGTATTTGTTTTGCGTTACAGTTGTAATCATTTATATGTTGTAGTATTTTATAGATTTTACTGTAGCAACATATTTTGTTTATTTTTTGGGGACCAGAAGCAGAAAGTGTGTAAAATGATAAGAGAACCCAAACATTGGCGTATTTCAGTTTTTGTTCTTCTTTTTTCTGATTTTTTGGTTTCAAAGGAGAAGGAATTTAAAAGAACCCCAAAAAAAGAAGCGGGTTTATGGCCTCGTTTTTAGTTTTCAGTGTGAGAGCTCGGTCACCGAGTTGTTCTCCCGGTCATTCATGAAGGATTCCAGACGCGTTCGGCTGCTGCTGTGTGCAAATCGCCTGAAGAGACACATTCCTGCAGAAGGAGAGAAAAAAACAGACATTTCTGCAGCGCTAGCTCAGCGCTAACTGCTAATAGGTGGCTCTTCTTTCTCTTTTTATCCGAGGTTTCTGCTTCGTATGGTTTCACCTGTTTTGTTGTCATTTCTCTCGGTTTGAAGTGAACTCTGCGGTCAGATTGTCGTGTCGAACAATCCTGAACGCACTCTGACCCTCGGCAGCTGTAAATATGAAATATGACCGACTGCTCCGTTCCAGTTTATGTTTGCCGTGTGTTTGACGCCAACCCTCTACATCTCCCCGACTGAAGTATCACATCTGAATCTGTGGTTGTGAAGTTTTTTTGTGTAACTTAAAATTAACGTGAAATTTCAGAATAAATGTCACGGAAAAACAAAGTCAGTGTTTTGCATAACATCTCCACTCACAGAAGTGTTTATTGACCATTTTTAAATATTCCACCTGTAGTAATTCATTTTCGCCTCTAGAGGGCCTCAACAAACGACAAAACCAGGTTTCATGATTTCTATACCGCAAAACATCTTTGTGGCATTTCGATTGGCCCATTTCATCTCGTTGCTCCTCCCCATTATCTGTCAGAGGAGCTTCCTGCCAAATCCTGAGCTTTGGAAGCCGAACACTGGACACGTGTGTTCAAAAGTGACGAATGCACTGAGAAGATTCAGTTTAATTGCAAAAAGCATCTTCATGCAGAGTTTTTGTGACGCATCCACCCTGCAGTCAGTCTAGTTGCAGTCAGTGTGTTTTTATTATAGTGACTAACCGCAGCCGGTTGGTCCAGAGGTCTTTTAGGTAACCATTTGATATTTTGATAAAAGCAAAGAACAGACATGATGCTGCGTTCACAGCCAGATGTAAAAAAAAAAAACAGGTTTTTCCCCGAGCTCCAGCGTATATTAGTGCACCACTTAGGAGATAACACTACGATCACTTGCAGGAAATTACAAGTTTGTAATTTAAATACGTTAAAAGGAGTATTTACAGAGTCTTGATGAGGTTTGATGAATGCATTTCCCAAACTTGAATTGTTGGCCATGTCCCGTTCAATATTAAAAACATCATCTCTCTGGGGCCTATTGAAGATATCATTAAAGTAACGGTAGTACCAGGGTCCCTTTAGAACTCCCAATTGGACTGCAGAAGGGTCTGACCTGCATCAGTCCTGGTTCTGGTTCTGCCCATGCCACCCTTCCCCCCATGCGGGTCCAGCAATACGTCCTGGGTCTCCGGCGTCGGTGTCGACTCCCAGAGAGGAGAAGCTCTTCTCCTGGAGGAGGAGGATACCAACATCCGACGTTTTAGCATAAATATCTTGGAGACGAGTCGACATGAGCGTCACCCCATGAGATTGTCAAGAAGACGGGAGGCAGCGAAGACCCGCACTAGTGCTCTCTATGGACTCTTGAATTCTGGCATCATGCACTCAAGTCGCAGCAAACTGGACTGATCGATAAGCCTCACCTGAGATCAGTCAAGTTCAGCAGTTCTGACATCTTGGATAAGGCCTTAGTTTCCTTCCTCCTCTAGATCTTGGTTGTTCAGGGAAATGTGACCTTTACGTTGAGTAATTCCTCAACTCCCTGAAAATAAACGGCTTCATTGCAAGAAGACGCAAAGAAAACCTGTGAGCCGAACCTCCTCGGGCCGAGGCCACCCGGGTTGCCGTCTTTCTTCTGGATCGGAGAACAGCTCCTTGAATTTCTCGCCCTCTCTTTGTCTTTTCCTTCCGGGTTTGATGGCTCCACCGTCCGCCTCCATGATTCTTTCACACGGTGTATCCCTCTCATCCTGTGCAAGAGACCCTCCCTTCCCACACCATCCACACACTTCAAAGAATCCATCCATCTTCAGAGGCTCCCTCCTCCTGCATCCCCTCCTCTTCTCCTGGCCTCGCCATACATCCGGAAGAACATCTCCATCTCTCTCTGCAGCGCGTCGTTTCGGAGGTCGGCGTCGGCTTTGTCTCGCTCCATGTTGCCGATCTTGATCTCGGCGTCGCTGCGGCTCCGCCTCTGCTGCTCCAGACTGGCCCGCAGTACCGCCACCTGCCTCTCCAGGACGTCGTTGCAGCGCTCCAACCTGCCGGACACACGCATACCAAATAGTACGGACGTTTTTACTCTCAAGGCCCTTTGAGTAAGTATTTCCTCACCTCTGTATCCTGGTCTGGTACTCGGCCTTCCGCCGGGCCATCTGATGCCGCAGCTTGGCCAGGAGTGAGTGAGCGCCCCCGGGCTGAGGCTCAGGCACCTGGAGGTCTGGAGTACAAGAGGGGAGGAACACCTCTGAGCTGCCCGTACTGAGAGGATTACTGTCACTGACTGCGGAGCAGGAGGCCGGGGAGTTCGGGTGGTGGACGTTGTCGCCGCCGCCATAATCGTCTTCCCCGCTATCCTGATTGTCGTCGCCGTCTTCGTGATCGTCCTTATCGCCGTTTTCCTCTCCTGAGACCCGACTTGAAGTTACCGGTGTCTTTGGTGATACGTCAGGCCTGACCGCGCCCTCGTCCAACGGTAGAACCTCGCAGGAAGACCATGAAGATGAGGAATCCCTTGTTTGCCCCACCTCCTCTAACTCTGCCTCCTCCCCACAAGGGCCGGCGTGGCCTCCTGGATCGTTGCTTTCGAAATACCCACCGCCCTCCAACCTGTGACGTAGAGACACCATGTGCAGATTGTCGTAGACAGAAAGGTTGCTGTCCTCTTGGGCCTCGCTGTTTCCCCCGCTGGCTGTTCCTGGCGCTGCGCTGGCTTCCTCTGCGGCTCCAGAGCTCCAGAAACCATTGGCCGCGTCTGCCGGGCCGGGCCAGGCCTTGGCCCAGCTCATGGGACTCGATCTGGGCGTGCAGCTGTCTGGCACTGGGTCTTGTAGGCTGTTTGTCGAGGCTTGGCCATTCGCAGAAGACGGTCCTTGCCCAGCGTGGTGCCGGTGGTAATCTATGTTGTGTCTTTCAGAGAGGTGCTGAAGGGGCTGACTGGAGGAGGGCGAGGGGTAGAAGCAGTTCTCCGGGTGGGAGGAGGTGTAGCGGTGGCCGAGAAACCTCTTCTGGCCAGAGGTCAAGTCGGATTTGGCAGCAGCGGAGAAGGCGCAGCTAAAGAAAGCAAGGAGAGTAAAGTTAGACTTTCAAGATGATCCACCCAGGGGCGGCTTCAAAAACACCCGATGGCAAAGCGAGTCGGGCAAAAACATCCAATGAGCCGGTTGGAGCGCAACCAGGCGATGAAATGGTAATAACGGGGGGAAAAGATTGAATTGCAGTCATCTTGCTATTGAATGAGGAGGGGGAAATTATATAGATAATGTGAATTAATCATCACTAACATCACGTTCTTACCACATCTTCCGGCATTAAAAACAGGAAGTCAGTGGTAACAGTAAAGCCCGCCTCTTGCTTGATTTGATTGGCTGCCTCGGTCAAGTGTGACATTGACGAGCTGTTCGACTCGGCGCCTGGCGCTAAAAAAGTGGAGAACATTTGACCTTTAATGCTTAGACATGGCCGTCGTACAATAGTAGCTAGCGTAGTATTCTCAGTAAACCTTCACTTGTACCTTTAAGACCTTTTATTTTGAAAAGACACGGAAACTGACTAGGGATTCGTAGTTTAAAGCTCTGGGACCATTTGACGAGTTTTTCATTTTTCCTGTCGTGTTTTATTTTGAAAGGGGCCTGAACGGTTGCTGAAGACACCTCACCCGGACGGCCCTTGAGTCCACGAGAGGCCGTGAGTGTTCCGGCTGCTCCGTTGTTGTACCTGTGGTTCTGGCCCGGCTCTCTGGAGCGCTCGACGATGAGAGGCATCGACAGCTGGCGGAGGCAGGGCAGCGGGCGGAGATGAGGCTGCCTCAGGGCGCTCGGCGAATGATGCAAACCTCGGGGCGAACGGGCGGAGGTGGTCGGGGGCACTTTGGCAAACAGAGACTCGTGCTCTCGGATCAGCTCCAACATCAGCATCTGGACCAGCGCCGCACCTTTAAAGACAAAGAGGGACGAAGACGTTCGTCAAAGAACCCGACCGGTTCACCGGAGGAGGATGGAAACCCAGTTTCATTGGGATAAAAGAAGAAAAGGATCGTTGGAACCTTTAAAATCCACCTTTATGCTTCGTATCTCGGTATGTTCTGGACACCCAACAAATACAATGCTTGGGTTTCAAATTAAACGGTATAAGCATCATCTTACTTAATGTTTTTCCAATAAGACAATGAAAAGAACGAAATATACATTTATATGCAAGTAAGACCTTTTTAACCTCGTCTATACACATGTTCCTTCCTATACAACCAAACCAATGACTACGAAATTATGTTTAGACACACATAACTACAACTTGGTTATATTTAGGAAAACAGAAGTACTTGCTTATAGGAAGCAGGACTACATTTTTTTTAAACATTTTGAAGCCAAAGAGAATAATGGATCATCCTCATGGTGCCGTCTACCTCTCATGATGCTTTGCGGGTCTTCAGCTTTGGCTCGGAGGATGTTTGGACCGAACACGGTGGCCAAGTTCTGCCCGCTCATCTTGTTACTGCCGGAGTAACTCTGGACCTCATTTAGAAACCTACGCACACACACACACACACACACACACGCACAACAGCTCATTAACACTCTTATTGAAAACACTTTCTAACAGTTACTCCAAATTATTCACATTGTTGTCGATAAGGTTCAGTACTTTACCGTCGCCAAGAAGAAACCCACATGTTTTGTTATTAATTCTGCAATTTTTATTTTAATGCAATTATTCGCATGCGTTGGCACAGACAAGGTAAGTTCAAACAAAACATGGAAATCTTCTTACTGGCAAATGAAGTTCAGTAGGTTGAAGTTTGCAACCGGCAACTCGTGAAGAAGATTCCTCAACTCAGCCAAAACCTGAGAGAGGAGGAAGAAGAAGATGAGGCTCAGGACCGGTGGAAGGTTCACCAACGAGCCGCGTGCCTGTCGTCTTGGTTACCAGTGTGCGGTCACTCGACAGCTTCTGACCACAGAGCAGGAAGTCCTGGTAGCGTCGGTGAGGAACCAGAGGCTCCGGCAGCTGTCTGAGGTAGAGCTTCAGCAGGGACGCCACCGTGTGGACGTCTGTGCGACTGCAGGAAGGACACGCTGCAAGGTGACTTCTTTCACCAAAACAAGGGAAGCGGAACACTGGAAGAGGAAGATGACGGTACCTGTCGAAGGACGGCCTCTCCCCTGCATCGAAGGCCTCCTGCAGCTCGTGGACCAGGCTGGTCCGACCCGGCTGGCGGAACAAGCCCACCTCGTGCAGCCCGCGCTCCCGGATGAAGTTCACGCACTGCTCCACCACCAGAGGAACCGAACGCACCCCGTAACGCCGCTCATACAGCACCGTCTCCTCCAGACGCTGACCGAAGACTCCTGCAAGGGAGGACGGTTTCAGTGGGATCCTGACCTGAAACTCTACCCTCCAAAAGACATTATTTTCAACTGAAAACCAGAGTGTTTATTATTCAGGTTCTTATCGGGCCTCAACCTCCTGTTCTGCCGAGTGGAGTCAATTCTAAAGTGTCTTTAAACATTAATTATATCTAGTGACCACCAGGGGGCGACTCCTCCGGTTGTATAGAAGTCTGGGCTTCATGTATAAAAGCTGCATTATCTCCACTGACCACCAGGGGGTGACTCCTCTGGTTGTATAGAAGTCTGGGCTTCATGTATTAAAGCTGCATTCTCTCTACTGACCACCAGTGGGCGACTCCTCCGGTTGTATAGAAGTCTATGCTTCATGTATTAAAGCTGCATTATCTCCACTGACCACCAGGGGGTGACTCCTCTGGTTGTATAGAAGTCTATGCTTCATGTATTAAAGCTGCATTCTCTCCACTGACCACCAGGGGGCGACTCCTCTGGTTGTATAGAAGTCTATGCTTCATGTGTTAAAGCTGCATTCTCTCTCCTGACCACCAGGGGGCTCCTCTGGTTGTATAGAAGTCTATATAATGACTCTACTTCTTTCTTGATGTATTCCCTCAGTAAACATTGTAAACATGAGTTTATGTCTCAGTCTCTAGTTTCAAGTCTCCTTCTATACAGCATGATGTCATCATTTAGTACTTTAAGGTCATTTAGAGTCAAACAGACCATGAAGCAGGGGACGCTTTAGGGGCGGGGCTACCAGGTGATTGACAGGTCTCTACCAGAGACGTATAGGGGGTCTCAACGTCACCAAATATGGTAACTTCTGTTCACTGGTTGCACCATGGCGACGGCCGTCCACCTCCTGCACCATGGCGACCTACTGTACCTCCTCCCTGTTGGTGGAGCCAGCCGTCCTCCTCAAGCCCGTGAATCGCTGATGCTAATTGCTAGCATGCACATATCCCAGCCTCACATGTAAACTCAAATCATATAAATAGAAGTTTGCCGTAAAAAAGTCTAACCACATGTTAAAGTAAAAACCAAGCACAACAATTCATGTAAGTGTAGCATGACATTAGCTCGTTAGCTATAGCTAACGAGCTAATGTCATGCTACACTAGTTAGCTAGTTAGCTATAGACCCAGAGAAACGTCTTGATTGCAAATGCAGAGGAAAGAAAAAAGTCAGAGAGTCCAACTCTCTACATAACCGTCAGGAACATTTAGGAGAATACGTGACATTGCGTGTCACACGTATCGTGTTTCTGCTCCATGTTTGTCCCTCACACCTGTGAAAGGGATCCAGACTCCCTTGTTGAGGCTCTTCAGCCACTCGTCGCCCTGACCGGCGCTGTTGGAGAGGAAGAAGTAGGACCCCGGGCTGGCCAACACGTCTCTGTTCCCTGCACACACACACACACACACACACACCGAGTCACGTCTCAGAGCGTTTAAAGGTAAATCAAACATGTATGACTCAAGTTCATTCAACACACGTGTGTTCTGCCTCGCTTTGAATCGGAGGAATCAGAAGTGGAATAAATATTTTTTCCACTCCTCCGAAAGACGACGTGTCGGGGATGCAAAACAGGAGGAGATTGATTAGTGCAGACATCATACACTCCGCCCACCCCCCCCCCCCCCCATCACATGTCCCATCATGCTCCTCTGTATGTCCTCCTCAAAGTCACATCCAACACACACACACACACACACACATGCATGTATGAAGAAGACCGTGAGTCAGCGTTTAATAGATGTCACTGAAGGGCAACACACTGTGTGTGTGTGTGTGTGTCACACACCTTTGTGGCCTGTGCTGTCATGTTTCCAGGACTTGAAGCAGCTGAGTCCCATGCTGCAGACGATCGGCGGCGGGGGGGGGGGGGGGAATTACACACGACGTTCGATGTCAGCGATGTGTTTTTGTTTTGTTTTTGTTGCAGACTTGCGAAAGTTTATCAACGGTGCGTGAACAACAAATGCATCATGTGAAGTTCCTTCTATCACCACCAGGACGAGCTGAAGAACTTAGTGTTGGTTTTTAACATCCTGGGAAATGTAAAGAGGGAAGAAAAAAAGCCTGAAAAAGGTCATTTATTTGGTGGATTTAGCCCCTTAAATGCAGTTTCCCTTCAGAGGAGTCCAGGCGATATCTTTTCTTTTGGATTATTATTGATGTTTGAGTTCCTGACAAATATTGTCTTGGAGTAACTTTAAAAAAAACAGATTTTTGTTAGATTTAGTGTCTTTATAAAAGACATAATATTTAAAGCAACAGTACAAACACTTTCAGCCTTAAAAATAGATTTTTCATCCTTATTTATGACAGATAGTTCTTTTCAGATGTTGACACCTGCAGATGTTCTAGAGAGCCTTGATGAAGGTTTCCTGTCATTAAAAAGAGATTGACATGTCTTTAGGAGAGCGTTCAGAGGGGTCAGCGAGCCTTCAGACGGAGGTCCCAGCCTTCGTCTCTCCTCTCTGGACCAGAAGAGACGTTTTAAACGGAGACAAAAGAAGTCGCAACTCTTCCTGAAGTATTCCTAAAAGGTGGTTTCCCTTCGGCCTCCGGGTTGATTGATTCGTCGTATTTCCACCCGAAGTCTCGCCGATGAAGTCGGCTCGGTCCTCCTCTCACACGTCCACGTTGCCTTCGTCCTCCCCCGAGACCGCCGCTCGTCCTCCCGTTGCTCTCGCGGGGGCAACGGACTTCACCGAGCGGTTTCCGGTTCCTCTGAAGCAGCGGGAGTGAGATGTCTGACCTTTTGCTTCCTGTCTTTGGAGCGCATCATGCTGGCGGCCTCCGAGACGCCCACTCAGCATCTTCCTCTTATCTTTAACACACACGACAAAGTGACATCATCCCGACGTCTCCTCCATCGTCCGCGAGGACAGAGGCCGTCTCGGTATTCCCTCCTTCCTCGTCTCCTTCCCTCCCCTCTGCTTCTTGAGCTCCATCTGAAGTGTCCTCGTCTTCGTCATCCCCCGTCCCTCTTCTTCCTCTCCTCCGTCCCTCTTCCCATCTCCCGCCGCTGTTCCTCTCTCTTTGTCCCCGTCGAGCTCGTTCTTCTGTCTTGCTCCCACTATCCTCACCCCTCTCTCTTTCTCTCTCTCCCTCTCTTTTTCTGTTCTCTCTCTCCCTCTCTCTATCTCGGTTTCCCAGCAGTGTGTGTGCCCCCTTGTTGCCCCACTCCCCATTTACCTCATCAATAACCATGCTCTGTGTGTGTGTGTGTGTGTGTGAGAGAGAGAGTCTGAAGGCTGTGCATTAGGAAAATTGGTTCTCTGCGTCGCAGCGCTGTTTTACCAAAGTAATCACAGCTGATGGTGAAAGAGAGAGAGAGAGAGAGAGAGAGAGGATCTGGCTCAAATTCTGCTGCTGCTGAAGTATGGTTTGCTGCAGCACACACACAGACACACACACACACATATGCCATGATTCAAGTGCGAGAACGGCTGGTCAACTTTTGAACTCAATTAAAGTATGAGGAACCTCTCTCTCTCTTTCTCTCTCTCTCTCTCTCTCTCTCGGTCCGGTTCAATAAACCTCATCGGCCTAAAGTATACGGTATACAGTATATTGCTGAAGTAATCAATACAGGCAATCAAATATTAGAGTCCACACGCTAACTGACGGGTATCAAACCTCCCGTTGGTTAAACATCTGGCTGCTGTTGTTGTTGTTTTTGTGAAATTTAATCTTTTAAATATGCAAATGATGCCTCGACTTCTCGTATTTGTGATAATTTTCAGACGTTTCCAGAACAGAAATGTGAAGAATTCTTGTTTTATTTTATTGACATTTTCGATTCAAAGGTTTTTACAGTTGGGGGATTTTTGAGATTTCTTAGTTTTCGCTCATTTTCTTCGTGTTCTCAGTAATAAATGTTGTTTACTGAGCTTATGATACGTAAACAAACCCCTCTGTAGAAACATTCAGAATACATTCATGAATTAAACTTGAAAGTTTGGTGCATGTAAGAGCTGAAGTGGAGATTTATGGATCAGAGAACAAATTATTTAAGAGTAAAGTTAAATTATAGTGAATGAGGTAAAAAACGTAACTAATAGATATTCAAATGAAACTTCACCAGTTCATTTATTACTTTAAGACTACTCTTTTTTCTATTGAAACTTTTCTGAAGATGTTTATTTAAATAAAACATCATGGCATTATAGCGTATTACATATTTTGCTCATTTCGCAACATTTGATAAACACAGGTTAAAAATACATGTTTTCATTTCATTGACATTAAAGTGAAAGGTTTTACTCATGGCATTTTAGATTTCTCTTTGTACGACTCCCAAACCATCAAAAGACATCAATTGTCACCATGTTTTTATAGTTTAAAAATGTTGTATAATTTAGAAAAGAGGAACATGGTGGTTAAAATAAATGAATATTGACTGTCGGTAGGAGACTAAACGCAACGACAGACACCCGGACTCTACTTTATGAACTAAACTCAAGCTTTTGTGTCTTTTTTAAACAAAATATATGTCACTTTTAAGTGTGAAGACTCACCCAATAAATATGAGCTGAATGTCGGCCTGTTGCTGCGCCTGATGGACTGGATACTAATCCAGTTGAGAGCTTTCACATCTGTCCATCAATACAATGGCCCTGCACGGCCTACTCTTCATTACAAAGTGCTGCGTTTGTGTGTGTGTGTGTGTGTGTGTGTGAGTGTGTTTGTGTGTGTGCATGTGTGTGTGTGTGTGTGTGCTCTTCACCTAATTAAATGTGTCACCTCCTCTTCCCTTTGACCACAGGCCTGTAATGAATCACGCACATGGAAATATTGCTCACCAGGGGCCTCATTCATAACGGCGTGCGTAGGATTTGCGTAGGAAGGTTGCTTACGTAGTAGAAAGCAAAAAAATAGGTACAAAAAATTTACGCCATTTTCCCATTCATAAAACCTTGCGTAAATGCGAGGGAAGTGCGTACCGCACATCCTACGCCGGTTTCCCTTTATAAATCACAATCAACTTGAAATGCGGAGCAGCTTTTGCGGTCTTACCGTCACACCCATATTTGCCCATAAATAGTCATTGATACGCCCATAATGAATATTCATCAAACTACACACAAACTACATCGAACATGGCAAACAAGGAAAAAAGAGGCAAAAAAAGAAACTTTAACAACTGTGAAGTAGAAATCCTTGTCGGAGAAATCGAGACGAGGCAACACATTTTGTTTGGTGGCCATAGCATTGGCGTAACAAATGCCAAAAAGGCAAGAGAGTGGCAGCATGTGACAGATGCTGTCAACGCTGCATCAGCACAGGGTCGCACTGTTGCGGAAATCAAAAAGAAGTGGTCCGACATTAAGGTGGACGCCAAAAAACGCCTGGCATCACACAGGCAGAGTGTGTGCCACGGGAGGGGGAACAGGAGCACCGGAGCTCACCCCTATGGATGAAAGGCTGGCCGGTATAATCGGCGAGTCCCTGCTGAGTGGAGTGGTGACGGAGGCAGATGGGGACACTGATGTTAAGGTTGCACCGACTGAACTAGGTAACCACATTTATATACCCGTGTTTGAAATGAGAGTAAACCAAATGTATTCAAGTTGTGTGATATCTGCTGGTATGTAAATAAAACAATACGTGTATTTCGAAAAACAAATCATAACTTTATTAAGAAAAAAGAATTAACAAGATGCTGGTTCCACCAGGGTAGGAGGACCTCGCGAGGAACCTCGTGCCTCGAGCCCCGCTGCCTCCACGGGCACGGCACCTCCTGCCTCCACGGGCACGGCACCTCGTGCCTCGAGCCCCGCTGCCTCCACGGGCACGGCACCTCCTGCCTCCACGGGCACGGCACCTCGTGCCTCGAGCCCCGGGCCCGGCGTCTCCACAGCACCTCCTGCGCAGCCCTCCAGCAGCGGCCGTGTCCTCACAGATGCAGTCCTGCAGAATCAGAGGGACACACTTGCTGCAGTACACGAGGTTGCAAGAGAGCTGGGACAAATTCGTCATGTGTTGGGAGAAATATGCACTTGTTTAAAAGATATAGCCAATAAATAAGTTGTTTCAATACCTTGTTGTGTGTGTAAGTTACGCATCACATCCAGACGCTGTTGAACTCCACCTGGGTGTGGGTGTGGATGTGCATGGGGGTCTGGCTCGTGGCCGGTACATGCAGCCTCAGGGGGTAACGGCACATTTTTAAGGAGTGCCAAATTGTGCAGCACAGCACACGCCCTCACAATTTGGCACACCTTCAAATCAAATCAAATTTTATTTATATAGCACATTTAAAATAGATTTTCGGTCGAACCAAAGTGCTGCACATGCCTTGTCCGGTTTATAGCAAAGCTTTCCTCCTGTGGCATCGAGGCAGCGCCACCTGCCCTTTAGCAGGCCTATTGAGCGCTCTACAGCTCGTGCCTGGCTGTGGCGAGTGTTGTAATTTCGCTCCTCTGCGCTCTGCGGGTTGTTGAACGGGGTGAGCAGCCACCGCTTGAGGGGATATCCACTGTCACCTGTAGTGTTGATACATAGGTTATATAACGCAGCATATATACATTATTAATTATTTAGGAGTTTTAAAATCTTACCCAAAAGATACCCATCACGCACAGCTCCACACTGTAAAAAAAGAACGTAGATTTTACAGTGAAAAACTGTTAAATCACAACAGTAAGAGACCGTTAATTCAAAATAGGTTATATTCCGTTTCTATCACATTGCAACACCGTATATGTATATATCAGCCCAAACAGTAATTTATGCATGTATTTCTTGTAAAAAATACATTTTGTCACCGTTAATTGTACTAAACATTGTACTGATAACGGAAATACACCGTATTATGAACAATAATCAATACCGTAATTTTTACATTAATAACTTTTAAAAAATACAATCTGTCACTGTTAAATGTATGGACTACTGTGCTGACAACTGAGCTATAACGTTTTATGAAAGTAACAGCCAGCCTTGTAATTTTCACATTTATTGTTTGTACAAAATACAGTTTATAACTTTTAATTGCACTAAACATTGTACTGATCACGGAAATATACCGTAATATGAACAACAATTAATACCGTAGTTTTTGCATATCTTACTCTTTAAAAATACATTCTGTTACTGTTAAATGTACGGACTTTTGTGCTGCAAATGGAAAGATATCGTATTAGGAATTTAACAGCCATGACCTGTATTGTTTGCATTTATTATTTGTAAAAGATACAGTTTGTCACTGTTAATTGCACGAAACATTGTACTGATAACGGTAATACACCGTAATATGAAAAACAATCAATACTGTCATTTTTACATTAATAACTTTTAAAAAATACAATCTGTCACTGTTAAATGTACGGACTACTGTGCTGACAACTGAGCTATAACGTTTTATGAAAGTAACAGCCAGCCTTGTAATTTTCACATTTATTGTTTGTACAAAATACAGTTTATAACTTTTAATTGCACGAAACATTGTACTGATCACGGAAATATACCGTAATATGAACAACAATTAATACCGTAGTTTTTGCATGTATTACTCTTTAGAAATACATTTTGTTACTGTTAAATGTACGGACTTTTGTGCTGCAAATGGAAATATAACGTATTAGGAATTTAACAGCCAGACCTGTTTTGTTTGCATTTATTATTTGTAAAAGATACAGTTTGTCACTGTTAATTGCACGAAACATTGTACTGATAACGGTAATACACCGTAATATGAAAAACAATCAAAACTGTCATTTTTACATCCAGAACTTTTAGAAAATACAATCTGTCACTGTTAAATGTACGTATTAATGTGCTGACAACCGAAATGTAACGTATCATGACTGTAACAGCCAGCTCTGTAATTTTCACATTTATTGATTGTACAAAATACAGTTTATAACTTTTAATTGCACTAAACATTGTACAGATTATAGAAATACACCATAATATATCTAGGAAGGCTTGACCGATCTTAACCAGAGTGGTGTCTCGCTATTGAACTTCTGTGCTCGCCACGGCTTGTCCATAACGAACACCATTTTCGAATATAAGGTGGATCATAAGTGTACCTGGTACCAGAACACCTTAGCCAGAGATCAATGATCGACTTTGTAATTGTATCATCTGATCTGTGGCCATATGTCTTGGACACTCGGGTGACCTGTTAGTGAGGGTGAATAGGAATGTCTGGCGGACGATCCTGTCTGGCAGGTCTTCAACTCCCACCTTTGGAAGAACTTCTCACACTTCCCGAGGGAGGATGGGGACATTGAATCCGAGTAGACCATGTTCAAAGCCTCTTTTGTGAACCCAGCCGCTAGGAGCTTTGGCCAGAAGGTCATAGGTGCCTGTTTTGGCGGCAACCTGAGAACCTGGTGGTGGACACCGGGGGTGAGGGAAGCCGTCAAGCTGAAGAAGGAGGCTTTTCGGGCCTGGTTGGCCCAGGGGTCTCCTGAAACACAGCTCTGTAAAGTACCAGCAGGCCAGAAGGGCTACAGCTGTGGTGGTCGCAGATGCTAAAACAAAGGGATGGAAGGAGTTCGAGGAGGGCATGAAGAAGGACTTTCGGTTGGCCTCAAGGAGGCCATATCCCTGGCAGAGGTGGCAAGGCGCCTGGGGTGGATGAGATCCACCCTGAGATGCTGAAGGCACTGGACATTGTTGGGCTGTCTTGGCTGAGATGCCTTTTCTACTGAGTATTTTTTATTTTGGAAACATTGTTTTGTAAAAAATAACTGCTTTCAAGGCATTTCTGAACATACCAATGTCTCCTCTTTTTTTACAATGACAACGTTAGTCACACGTTAGTAAAGCTAGATACACGTTAGTAACGTTAGCCACACGTTTGTAACGTTAGACACGCGTTAGCTAGCAAGAAAGAAAAGATTGACAAAACGTATCTAAAGGGAGCTAGCGCACCAACACACACATACATGGCGACAGCGTCAGATAAGATAATATTAGTAACACTAACGCTCGCTTACTAGTGCAGAAAAGTGTCTCCCTACTTCTCTCCGAAAGTCATGTATACAGCTAACAGTAACTTTCCTTGAGAAGACGACTGCTTCTGGGCCCCAGAATTCGTCTTGCTCACTCTCCCAAGTCCTCGTACTCCCATGAACTGATACCAGAGCTACAGATGCACTACAGATACTAACTGCACAGCCTGGCCTTACAAGAGCATATACGTCCATTTTACATGTTTATAATACAATTCAAACATAAATATTAACATAAACCATAAATAAGACTCGAGAGGACTCGAAAATGACTTGAGAGTTCCCCAAGTTATGTAAATATTATTTTGTATAACCCTAGCTTGATGCTACACATGATTGGCGCACTTTTTTGGAAAGCTTACAACCTACGGTGTTAGTTTTGGAAATCGGCACACCACACCTGGACGATACTCACTGGAAGAAAGAGCGGTAGACTTCTACGTTACATCTATAAGCGTTTTATTCAGAAATCAGGATACAAGTAGACATCATGCATGGACCCTTCTCCAGAGCTCTGACCAGTGGCCTCCGCGCCGGAGAAAAAGAACACGACTTAGAGTATGCGGCCATTTTAAATAGCCGAAAGGAACAGTTCTGATTCGTCAGGAGATAAGGGGGCGGTGTCTTCTCATTGGTTCTTGTTGCCCGCTCCTGCCTCTGCCGTCCCTTCATTGGATGTTGTGGCCAGCTCATGAATATATGTAAACTAGAAGGGGTGAAGGAGAGGACAGATGTGTTGATATAATGTCCCCCTCTTGTAAGAAGACTTCCTTCGGGCCTTATCTCTTCAGGGATGGGGCCTGGATTCTCTCCTAAGGTCGTCCACACACCGGAGGGGGCTTCTTCCCACGTGTCAGTGTGTGCGTGTGAGGGGGATCGGTGAAGGGGGGGTCAGTGTGGAGAGACATAAAGGGCTTAACTTGTCTAAGAAGGAGAATAAATGGCCCCATCTGGGCCCTTGTTATCTATCCTCCCGACGAGGTAAGGACTGGGAACGCTCTTTCTAAACAATGAATACAATGAGCTCTTTCTCTAGTCCTCTACTTGGATGAGTGCAGTGCAGACGGGGGTTTACATCAGCATTTCTATGATGTCACTGTTATCTTTCTTCTGATCCGCAGCAGACACCAGAGTGCTTCGCTGGAGATTTTAGCCTCCATTCAGTGTTTTCCAACTTACACATAATATTTATGCAAACAATACTAGGCTATGCTAAACTATAATATATATTCTTTAACAATCCCTCTTTTCACATCCGCTGGATGTGAACCCTTCCTCTGGGAATATTTATTTCCCTCTTGATGCCAGATCTTGTCATGGCCTGGCCTCCCTAAGTGGCTATGTGTCCTGGTCTCCTCGTCCTGTCTTAGCTCTGCCACTTGACGTGAATGAGTCTCCTGACATATAATCTTTCGTAGCCTAGATTAAGGTCCCATAAGACCTGTAAAATACCTATTTCTCGGGGAGAGTGTCTCTCTCTGTTAGGGATGGGAATAGGGGCGTGGTTTCTGTCATGTGGTACTCCGATCCACCCTCTTATATCTTCCATCCTAGGGAAGTCAGTATGTCTGTCTGCGTTAAATCTATAGTGTGCAGGTGTCGAAGGAAAGAGGTGAAATTGAGAGTGGTCAGGCAGGGGGGGGGTCTTGCATCCTAGCGGCTGGTGAGTAGCAGGTTGGCATCCTGATAACCAGTTGACGATCCGGTCCCCGCTGCAACTCATCTGCTTCTACCTGGTCTGGTCCTGGAAGTCCTTCTGGTCCTCTGGTCCTCTGCTCCTCTGGTCCTCTGCGTCAGCGTCTCCTCCGGCTGTCGATGGGGTCTTTATCCGGTGGTCTCGAACTTGATTTCGTCTGGATCGTCCTGGTCAGGCTTGTTGTTCTTCTTCCACTGGTGTCGCATGGGCCCTGGATTCGACATGACTCCCATGTGCAGCATCGTGGGTGGTAGAGCGTGCTCTTCATTGGCTCCTCAGTCTCTGAGCCGGGTGATGATGGTGTCCGATGCTCCTGTGGGCAGCTCCTCATGGCAGGTCCTCACAGCAGGCAGTCAGCACACGATGGAGGTCGATGCTGGAGCGTCAGGTGTAGCTGTTGAAGAGAATGAGAAAACACAACACAACAGCCACTAGGCCGGATCTATACAGAATGTGACACTTGACTATGAAAAATTGTATTTTAATTTCTATATTTAATAAGTATCTAATACTTTCTAGGCTTGAATTCGCAATCTTTAACTGAGTCGGAGGAACAGCTTCTCACCCGTGTGGGAGGAATCATCTATTAAATGGCCATCCGTCGTCCAACAGAGTCTTAATTACTTATCCAATCCAATCTAACTTTATTTATCTTTACTGGTTATGATAAATGCAATTGATCCTATCTGTGGCCCTTGACTAGGGCATAGAAATATTCAAATCCTACTAGGATCTGATAGCAGGCAGGTATTCGTCCAGCACCCTCCTCTCTCGTGCTCGAACCCTAAAACAGCTTATGGGGAAAAACAAAACATTTGCACATCGAGGTGCCATTAATGACAGGAGACGGTGAGCAGTGAGAGTCAATGTTGTCTGCACACATCTTCCTATGTTGCAGTCCTAACTCTCGCTCTAATGTCTCAGGCATAAATGTGTGGAAGTGACCTCACATCTGTTAGTCAGAATTATCCTGATGAGGCAACTATTCAGCGGCTGGTTGTGATTCTTCGGCCGGCTGATCTGCAAATGTACAATGTGTTATACGGTGCTCCTCTTGGTGAAGCCTCTCACCTGGAGGGCGCTGTGAAGTCCTATGACTTCAAAACACCCTGTCCACCTGGGCTCAGTCCACTTCCCATGTGAACCTCGAGTCTTACCCAGTCACCTGGTTCCACTGATGACTCATCAGCTGGCTCCTAGTGGGCTTCAGCAACCTACTTGGAGAAAAACTTAGATCTGGTCAGTTATTTTTTTTTTTTTTTCCCAGAATATTCTCTGAAATTTGTCAAGTCTAGGACTGTCTCCTAACTCTCTGTAGACCCCGCATGGGTCTTCATGTCAATAACTCATGGGAGAGAGATGTTCTCCCTCCTTTGAGGATAACTTAGCCATCATTGTCTCAATTGCTTCAATTGTTGATTAGCTCTCGCGACTATCACCTGTGATTGGGCAATAGACTGCTCCGTGTGAATGTGCTCTCTAGAAATATTTCTCAACTTCTTGTAGGTGTTGGTTTGCAAAAATGTGTGCCATTGTCAGATCTGATTCTCCTTTTATCACCATATCTCAGTATCAGTTTCTTCTTTAGACAATTCACCACTGTCTTTGGATCTTCTGTCTGCATGAGCTTGATGTCCTCAAATGCAAGTTCCGGGAGTCCCGGTATGGCAGCGGCTGTCATCTGTTTAACCCAGCTGCTGCTCTCTCCTCTGAGAGGTCAGCTACTTTATTGCCTCTGGCGATTGTGGTCTGTAAGTTATGGTGTCTCTTCATGACTGTTGCTTCTTCATGGTTCCAGGACGACTCTTGGTAGCTGCTTCAATTGGCTGAGTGATTGAGTATAAGTGTGTGTGCGTAGGTGAGTGTGTTTCTTTTGAAATGCCAAGTGTCTTGTTTAAGCCTTTTCAATGTAGTCTAATTTCAGCTGCAGTACATTAGCGATCTCCTTTAACAGCATATCAGCATCTCAGTTCTACTCCTCCTCCTTATTTCTGAAGCAAATTCCATTTGATTCATAAACATGAAGGTGGAGAGAACTCAACACAGCCATCACTGGTCATTGTCACGTTTGTTGTCTCAGCATTCAGCACCTGCAAACCTCTGGTGGTGGTTGGGGACATCCTGTTTGAAACCTCTTCTTTCTGTTAGAAGTTTCTCATTCAGGGATGCTTCTTCATTGGCTCCTCTGCTTCCTCAGCCTTCCAGCATCGAGATATCTGTTGATGAGACTGCCATCTCTAATCCCCAGAGTCTTAGACTCAAAATCAGCCAATCCTCACTCAAAGGTGAGTCCAGCCTTTAACACCTAGTGATTAGTTCAAAGTTCCGCTAGAACAATGGAGGGGTCAAATGTCACTAACCCATGGTCAAAACGTCACTTCCGGTCAAGTCGCTTAACCAAGTATTTTCACAATAAGAGTCTTCTTTTCTTGCGATTTCTCTCTCTTTTCTGTCTAATTCTTCTCTCATTTGTCTCTCTCTCTGTCTCCTTCTTGTCTCCTTTCTGTCTCCTTTCTTTCCAACCTTTCTTTGCCTGTCTTTGCAACCTTTCATTGCCTGTCTTTCCTACTTTTCTTTTCCTGTCTTTCCTCAACTGGCTTCAATCTATAATATTAACATACAGTCACTCTCAGGCAACATACATTAATAACAATATTCTCCCTAATCTTTTCTATTATAATGTCTTTTTGGCAGGTTCTTCTCTAACCCTCAAATGAATAATCCTACGATAGTGACAAGAGTCAGTCCCATGACTATTAGAACAGTTTGTCTGACTTCCAGCTGTTCCTATAGTGGTTTGCGGGGGGACCTTCTAGCTGGGCTATCAGGATCCCCGACACACCTACGGAACGACCTCTGTGGCATCAACATCTTTAGATCTGATTGTGTTTCTGTCAATGTCCCTGTTGGACAGGTGGCTGGGGCACAATGTGTCAGGTGGTGTCAAGGTGCCTCTGCCTTACCCTTGACCTGGACCATGTGTGAAGTAACCTCCTCCACTTCGTACAGACCAGTCCACCTAGGCTCAGTCCACTTCCTCTTGTGAACCCTGACCCTGACCCAGTCACCTACTTTTACTTTGGTTGGCTCTGCTGCCTCCTGATCGATCGTCTGGGCTCGAACAACCTGGTTTGAGAGAGCTTTGGTGAGAGAGAAATTAGAGCTGTTATGTATTCTGACATTTCAATTTTACAGACATCCAGAGGTGGCATATGACCTCCATCTCTGGGTGGCTCTGGCATACTTCTTCCTGTTAACAACTCACTTGGTGACGTCTTCCCCCCTGGTACTGCTCTCATGGTCATCAGTACCTAGTGGAAGCGCCGTCGCACATTTTCCTTTTAATAATTTGATTGGCTCTCTCAACCAATCCTTGAGACTGAGGGTGATATATAGACCCAAACTTGTAGGTTATGCCCAGTGCATATCAACTTTCCCCAGCAGTTTGTTGTTAAAATGTGTTCCGTTGTCGGACCTGATGCGTCTTGTAACTCTGTACCTTGAGTGTGTGCATGTGTGCACTATATGGGGTGTGATCAAACACTCGCAAGTTATGTGTACAGGAGTGGCGGCTCTTCTTCGAATCAGTCGACGTTGAACCCCATCTACTATCACCACAACTTATGGAAGGAACACAAATAAGATTACATCTTTTCATTTATCAAGCATATTTATGATTTCAAAAAATTATTTTTATGATTCTCTGGGGTCCCTGATTCTAAACCTACTGATATCTGATCTATTAGTCTGTACTTGTCTGGCCCTCCTCTTAATAGTCTGTCCTCAACATAGATTGTTGTGTGCTTCTATCCCTCTTTTGAAATAGGATGGAATTCCTAAATCCGTCCTTTTCAATAATAATAATCTTAATAAACAGTCACCCTCTAGAATTCGTTACTTTAAACAAAACTGCCAATTTAGCACGTCGCATAAGTAGGTGTCAGTTTCTTAACAGCTCATGAGAAATCGATTACTCGTACGTCCAACGGACGACTGTAATAATAACCACTATTTTTCCAAAAAACAGTAAACCCAAAACTATCCTTTGAAACCGACTAAAATAAAAACCTCAGTTTTGAAACGGTGATGAGAAATCAATTACTCGTACGCCTAACGGCATTACTGTAATAATAACCACTATTGTTTATCAGAAATCAATAGTAAACCCACCACTATTCTCTAAAACTGTCAATCAATCAAAACAGTCAACTTCTAGAAGAAAGGAGAGAAATAAAATAAAAAATGCTTGCGTCTGTCAAATCAATGCAGGAGAACCATGTCTTGTCTGAACTCACAGCGTCATCATTGTGCTTGGGTAAGGAATGTCATAATAAGTCGGCCTAATTAGTAAAGAACGGGTTACACATTTATTTATTGGCCCCAAATCAAGGCCCATTTTCCAAGTTTTACGAAATTTAATTAATTAATGTATTCCAGGGCGCCCTCGTCCTCTCCAGTACACCTTCCTATAACAACCATTCTGTGATTTAAAAGTATATCTAGTCTGTTCCATCCTTAAGGGATGCTGGTGATGATTAAATTGGAATCGTACGTAGTTTTAACTCTATCTCTATGGGAGCTATCGGAATCAGTCACACATCAGTTCACCCTTTAGTCCTAAAAGTGTCTGGAATAAGTTTAAGCATGTTGTCAGTATCCCCATGATCAGTGTTCTCTACTATGTGTGTATCTAAGCATGTGTCTCTAATATTAACTGGACCTCCGATGTGTGTGCAGTTCTTTACATATCCTCAAATGTGGAGTAATGCAAGTGTTCATTTTGTTTGTGCACCCAGTCCGTAGCATCAGCCTCTGCTTTCACCATTGTTCTTCTCTGTGCCTCCACTCTGGACAAACACTGTGATGTGGAGCTGCGGTGTCAACGACTGCATTCAATCTGCAACTCTGGTGTTCATTCACCGGCCGCTGCTACTCCTTGCTTCTCTGCATCGATCTCCAAGCTTCCACAGTTGGGTTTTCACGAACCTCAATCTCGTGTTGCAGGCAGTCCCTCAGGAATTCAGATCTCATCTTGTATCAAGGAGGAGTTAAGGGCACAATGTCTTTGGTCCCCTGGTGGCGAGTAGGGATGCAGGACTTTGAACCAAAGTCTCCACTGCTGGCTGTTGTCACGCAGAGGTGTGATGTCATCATCATCATCTACTCTGTCCCACCGGACGCTTTGCTTCCTGTTCAGTGTCTCTTTAGTCTCCAGTTGAATCATTGGGTGACTAGTGGGTGTGGCACATTTCTGTTCAGTGAGTACAGTTCGCTGTCAGCTGTTGGATCTGGGCACGCCTAATTCTGTGTCTCTGGTCCGGGCCTGGTGCCGTGGATCACTGTTGCCTTCTGGCTGTGGCTATGTGTTGGGTGCTTGTTATGGCGGGGTTTAGACATTATGAGAGTACTGAAGTGGTTCTGACTGAGACTGCTTAACCCTGTGGTGGATAAGGACAAAAATTAGCCCAATGTCCAGCCTGACTATAATTAAAAATTATTAATGCTCGTCTAAAGCCTCCGTTGCCCCAGTTGTTACTCCTCTTACTCCTGAACGGGCTTCTTTTATGCATATTATCTCTCTGTTGTGGGGCCCCATATATGGGCTGCTGACCCACCTGTTGCGGGACATAAGGTTTGAGGGAACTAAGCTTGAAGCGGTGCAAACGTGGCTTGCTGTGGCTGTTGATAGATCAGTGCTTATGGATTTGGAGGAGGGGCTGGATACAGACTATGATGTATTGTGGTTGTGCTGCAGTCTGCTGCAGAGGGGGGGGCTGTTGAGGGGGAGTCTGTTGCTGTTGTTGAACAGGGGTTCCCTGGGGTCCATTGTACCCTCCAGGTCCTCCTCTGTATCTTCCTCTTCCTCCTCTTCCTCTGCCACCTTTCCCGTAATAGTTACCTCTACGCCTCCCACAGTCTCTGGCAAAGTGCCCTGGCTCCTCACATATGTAACAATTGTATGGGCCTGTTGTCCTGCCTCCTCTACCAGGTACATAGTTGGAGTCGTCATGGTGTCGTGTGTCGTCAGTCTGTCCGCACCACCCGTTATTCAACGGCTGGGGATTCATCTTTGGGGATCGTGTGGGTTGGGGAGGGTAGACGGGAGGAAGGGGGCTAATTGTTGTTGTTGTGTTCTTTTATATTTATCTGGGTGTCTACAAATGTCCGTTTTCTGTTAATATTATAAAAAATACGTATTTATTAAAAACTATGTTTCAGACAGAAAGATGATGGTCACACACTCTATCAATTAATAGTTATCTTCAAAAAGAATTCTTCAGTCACTGTTCTGCTCTGTTATTGTCTCGCTCTGAGTGGCTGCCAGGTGAAAAGCGGCGCGCGCAGCTATGTGGGGAAGGGGGGGCTACTCTGTTCTGTGAAGGCGCGTGCCCTCCGCGGGGACGCGCAGCAGCTTGTCTCCTCCTCCTGTGTTTACGTTTTCTGCTCTTGTTAAGCGGAGTTTCCTCGTTGTTTCTCAGTATCTCAAACTCGTACCTGCTTTTAAACGTAGTACATAATCGCCATACAATGTGTTCTTTACTCGGCAGCGTGCCTTTCAAAACAATAAATCCTCATTTATCACTCGTGCAATTCAACAGACTAGAGCTTGCGTTGACACCGTGAGGTTTCGACTCTGCTTTGTTGATTCCACTTTGACAACATGTATTCACCACCGGTATTCAACATTCATTCACAGTTTATGCATTACACATGTGTTTAATTTCTACGCGGCCCCGGTTTCTTTCAGGGTTCGACTCTCCAGCGTTATTCGCCGGCCTCACTTCTTTTAGAGGGCTTTAAACCGCGACCCGGTTCCTTTCGGGCCGACTCTCCAACGTTACCCGGCCTCTCTTCTGTTAGAGGGCTTTAAACCACGCGACCCGGTTCCTTTCGGGCCGACTCTCCAACGTTACCCCGGCCTCACTTTTTAGAGGGCTTTAAACCACGGCCCGGTTTCTTTCAGGGTTCGACTCTCCAGCGTTATTCGCCGGCCTCTCTTCTGTTAGAGGGCTTTAAACTACGCGACCCCGGTTCCTTTCGGGGCCGACTCTCCAACGTTACCCGCCGGCCTCTCTTCTATTAGAGGACTTTAAACTACGCGGCCCCGGTTACTTTCAGGGTTCGACTCTCCAGCGTTATTCGCCGGCCTCACTTCCGTTAGAGGACTTTAATGTCAAACTGTATCGTGATTTCCCTTTTTACGCTTTATTCTATTTATTTAAATCAAGTCAAAAATTTCTGCAGTTTCAATACTCACTTCCAATACTCCTGATCAATTTTAGAGTATTCAATCTGACTGATTTGAAATAAACGGGTTCAGTCTTTACCTTTTGTTGACACCGGCGTTCGATCAGTTTCTTGGAGTGGGCCTTGAAAGCAAGTGGTCCGTCTGGGGGTCTCTCGTGCTCGTCCTTCTCAGGTCTCTGGACCGGATTTCACAACCATCCTCTGCTACCATTTGTTAGTTTTGGAAATCGGCACACCACACCTGGACGATACTCACTGGAAGAAAGAGCGGTAGACTTCTACGTTACATCTATAAGCGTTTTATTCAGAAATCAGGATACAAGTAGACATCATGCATGGACCCTTCTCCAGAGCTCTGACCAGTGGCCTCCGCGCCGGAGAAAAAGAACACGACTTAGAGTATGCGGCCATTTTAAATAGCCGAAAGGAACAGTTCTGATTCGTCAGGAGATAAGGGGGCGGTGTCTTCTCATTGGTTCTTGTTGCCCGCTCCTGCCTCTGCCGTCCCTTCATTGGATGTTGTGGCCAGCTCATGAATATATGTAAACTAGAAGGGGTGAAGGAGAGGACAGATGTGTTGATATAATGTCCCCCTCTTGTAAGAAGACTTCCTTGCCTTATCTCTTCAGGGATGGGGCCTGGATTCTCCTAAGGTCGTCCACACACCGGGGGGGCTTCTTCCCACGTGTGAGTGTGTGTGTGTGAGGGGATCGGAGAAGGGGGGTCAGTGGAGAGACATAAAGGGCTTAACTTGTCTAAGAAGGAGAATAAATGGCCCCATCTGGGCCCTTGTTATCTATCCTCCCGACGAGGTAAGGACTGGGAACGCTCTTTCTAAACAATGAATACAATGAGCTCTTTCTCTAGTCCTCTACTTGGATGAGTGCAGTGCAGACGGGGGTTTACATCAGCATTTCTATGATGTCACTGTTATCTTTCTTCTGATCCGCAGCAGACACCAGAGTGCTTCGCTGGAGATTTTAGCCTCCATTCAGTGTTTTCCAACTTACACATAATATTTATGCAAACAATACTAGGCTATGCTAAACTATAATATATATTCTTTAACAACGGAATCCGCCAATTTCGCCAAAACCACTGTCAGACAAAGCCTCAGCAAGATATCAACCACATTCCAGTGTGAAAAAACTGAAATGTGACTTACTTATGGATTAAACAATACTTGCTTGGTATGTATTGGTGCATCTGCTTGAGCAGAGCCCCTCTGTTGTGGAACCACAGGCTTCCAAAGTCCAGGAAGAAAGTTAGGGCATTTTGGCTCTCAGCGGACCAAAACCTACGGTTCACGAAATGTGCACTAAACGAATTACTAAAAATATTTAACTTCACTTAATCAAAGTAAAACTTTGCGGAGATACACTTAACACACAATGCTATTTTATAGGAGGGAAAAAAGCGATGATATGCATAGTTAAAAAGAGGAAATACATCCTGAAGTGTTTCTCTTTTCGGAAGTTCAACTCTGAGAGAAGCAAGTGTCCATTGATATATGAACATATGGTCTGTGTCTGCGTCATAGGAAAAACTAACAATTCTATTGGAAATAATGCAAGATAATTCAATCTGATTCATGTTTATACTGGTGAAAGAAATGACTGTATTGTGATTGACTTGACTTTATTTGATATGGACATCACCATTGCATTAGAATTGTAACTGTGATGCACTGTGTTGAAAACTGTGGCGGCCATATGGGCTCTATGGCAGATATTGCTATAAAAACTGCATTTTCAATTCTGTAGACAGTTCCATAGTTTTTCTCCTTGAACAGAGAAGACTGTTGTCCAAATGAGGTCTTGCACATAGAAATACGACAGTTCCCGTTTCCTGAGGCCCGTGTGTTCACTCTGCTGGTGTGCTGGTGTCTTGTAACAAATTATTTAAGAAGGGAAGGAGCATGACCATGTTGGCCTTTCAAAAATAAGCTTTAATCTTGTATCGCTTAAAAAGCTTTCAAAGTTGAACATAATGTTTTTGCAAGATCTGACAATGGTGCCACCTCATTGTTTTTTGTCCATAATTTTGATGGGTTGTATAGTTGTTTGTGAGGCTTGTGACCAGGTGATGCAGTATGATAGGTGTGAGAATATCATGGCATGCATGTAAAGCTGGGCTGTACTGAATGGCAGATACTTTCTGATGAATCTGAAGCAGTTGAAATATTTTGTAACTTTTTTGCTGATGTTACGTACTTGTATACACAGTAATATAACTGTGAAAACTAGAGAAACGTGTTACAGTGCAACACTTTGATTTTTGAAAGACGTTTCATCACTGTTTCAACATTCAACATGAACTAAGATTAACCAACAAACAAAACAAAATAATAAGTTCTAGTTGCCATTTAGTCTGCCCATTCAAAGCAGTGGAGAGTAACCTTGTACCCCTTGCTTAAGTTCTCCTTGTTTTGACGAACTTTTTTGCAGAGCCTAAATGCATCTCTCACCCCATCCCCCACCCATGCTTGCAGGTGCAGATCTCAGGAGAGAACGGGGGAAAGGGGAGACAGGTGGAGAGATAGAGAGAAACACATAGAAAGAGGGAGAGAGAGAGAGAGAGAGAGAGGGAGAGAGAAAAAGAGAGAGATAAGTGACTGTTAAAAAAAGAAGAAAACACGACGTAGCCTACATGACGTTTGGAGATTGAACTTTTCAAGTCATTTTAGCGCCATTTCTACGCTCTGCATAGCTGGAACAACGGCCTGACTCCAAGCTACATTTCTTCTTGAAGTAAGTAACATGCCTCCATAATTATCTCAGCTATATTTTAATTTGAGGCTTTGTTTTCTACAATTTTGCGTCGCCTTTGCAAAAACGTTGATGTAATGTAGGTTATGGGTTTCTGCATTGAACATTAGCTAGCTAACGTTAGTTTACCAAAGGTTGGCTAAGAAAATGTTTAATTGTAATTTCTGTGGCAGCTGGTCGGTTAAAACACAGAGGGGTTATGTGCTTCATTGCAAACTTCATAGAAATGAACCACGTTGTTTGTTTAAGTGCTTTGAAGCTGGTTGAAAACAGACCTTTGTACAAACGTGTTTTGCAGGCTGTCACAGAGCTGAAAATTCTTAGAGGACAGTTGGAGGGCTGCTCAGAAGACGTGAAAGACATGGTGCACCTTCTTCTCTCCTATTTTGATGAAAAGGAGGAGAACCTCTTCCACTATGTCGAAGAATCATGTCTGGCAGACGAAGTAGTAGTGGAAAGCTTGCCTGTCACACCATGCATCATTGTATGTGGTAAGTTGAGATTCAGTTTTACTGAAGAAACCTCTAATATAAGGAAATATTGCATGACATACATAGTCTTGTTATGAAGTGCGATTGTGTTTCTTCCCCATCCAGTGGTATCGTCTTCTACATAAGAGTGTAATAGATCCTTTAAGTTATACCTGTCGGCTTCTTTCCTGAAGCTTTACACTGACTCTTCTGCTCCAAAATAAATGAAATGGACCAGCAATCTTGAGCTGAAAAAAGTTTAGAAGAATACACATTTGTTCATTCGGCTATTGTTATTTATTTTTCAAAGCCTTTTACCAGCCCAGAATGGTGTTGTTGGCTAGTCAAGATCCACCTCATCAATTTTGGAGCAGAACAGTCCCAAACTTGGAGGATCTGTTACACTTGTATGGAGGAGAAAATACCACTGGATGAGGAAGAACCACTTTTTATGATCGATTTTGGAATGGTAATGGCTGGTTTACTGTTAAATATTTTCTACCTGTATCTTTGTAGGAACCTCCTGCTATGCCTCAAGGCAGTTCATGCTAAGTGTAGATGGCAAGGTTGTGAATGACCAAATCCCAAACTTTGTTTCTGCCATCTGTTTGATGTTTGGAAGCTATTACTGCTTCAATATCCACTATCCTGTGGTTCTGGGCTCCACACTTGAGTTCCTTCAGAGGTAAAGTAATATATATATATTTTTTAATTTATTTCCTCATTTAGAGCTAATCACTGTATACATTATAGTGTTTGATTATGAATTATTGTGTTCACAAAGGTGTTTCTTCCTGATCAATCCAGAGAAGGGCACAAAAGTTGAAACCAAGAAAAACAAGAAGCAACTTTCAGTGAACTTGAGTTCCTTCAGAGGTAAAGTAATATATATATATTTTTTTTTATTTTTTTTCCTCATTCAGAGCTAATCACTGTATATAGTGTTTGATTATGAATTATTGTGTTCACAAAGGTGTTTCTTCCTGATCAATCCAGAGAAGGGCACAAAAGTTGAAACCAAGAAAAACAAACTTGTTATATCTTGCCAGAACAAACTTTTCAGATAAGCAAGGTAGGTAAGCTACTAGGAGGGACTTTGCAGAGCTTGTTGACTAGCCATGCATTTGATTTAATAAAGCTGTCCCTAAGGAAAATTCAAGCCTTTGTTTCAGTGCTTTTGTTGTTTTGTGGCATTTCTAAGAAGAATCTCCTTTTAAGGTAAGTAAATTGCACATATATGTAAATATTTAAATTAGTAGAAGAGCAGTTTGAACAGGTAATTAAGACAATGTACTCTTATCTTGTAACATTTAATGAATTTGCCCTTGCCACCTTTCAGACATTGCATTCAAACTTGAGGTGCTGGTTTTCATGACACGCAGGAAAACGGTAAGATTTTAATCTATTTAAATGCCAAAAGCAAGCAGGTTTATCTTTTTTATTTGTACTTTTAAATATATTTTTTTGTCATTTGTGTTTTATTGGACAACAGAAGTAGAGAGAGAGAGAGAGACAGGAAACACTGGATTGAGAGGGAATGATCTGCAGCAAAGAGCCCACGAGGAATCAAACCTTTGTAACGATATACAGGCTTAACCAGGTAAGGCATTGTTTTTGTTTTTGAGTGTGAATTTAGCCATTTCATTTAAATTTACAAAGTCAAAGTTGATGCTTTGTTTTTTTGTCCTCCGCTCATTCTTTATCTCCTCGTTCTTTATCTCCTTGGTTGTGTCTCCTTACGACACAACCACTTAAAGTAGTGGTTCTCAAACATCTTTTGTAAATCACATCATTTGTGACTCCATCTGTGCTTTTATAAATACTAGAATAAAGAAAATAGCAATCACTTTCAAGTAAACCAGATTGCTCCATCAGACCTTAAAAAATTGCAATCACTAGAACAATGAAAATAAAGTTATATTTGTGAGGAAAAAAACCTAATATTTAGTTAAAACTTAATAGCTTATTGTGGAAATGCAGATATAGCTGTCTGCTTTTCATGCAACATATTTTCGATGCTCTCTGTCTACTGGTGTGAGTGCTCTGTGCTCAGTGCTCACCTGTGTGGCAAGACGTGTCAGTGCACCCCCCTAATATAATGGTAGGGGAAACACTGCATTTCATTTCTAAGACATCTATCTTTCCCAAAATCAACCCTAAATAGATGTGCAACTGTGTCTTTACTAGGGTTGGTACGAAACCCGTGCCAATATGGTACCGGTTCCAATACAACGTATTACCGGACCAAAGCAACGCACATTTCGGTGCTTCTTTCCGGTGCCTGAGCCGATTGAAATTGAAAAAAACTATTGTTATGAACTTCTCAGGTGACTCCGCCCTGTCAGCAGGTTACGAGCCTCTCATATTTAAGTTTGACAGCGGAGGCTGCGCCGTGTGTGACTGCGTGAACCCGTGTCGAGCACACCAGCGTCAGGCTGGACGCGACGGGGAGACCGTCACCGGTCCCCTGAACACGGGGAGACCGATGACGAGCAGCCGGAACTCAGATTAGTACCGTATCGTTGATTGCAAGTCTTGCATTCATAAAAGTAGCCCAAGAAATAATAAATTAGCCATTATAACCATGCTTAAGCTAGCGCTAGCTCGTAGTTAACACGAGCTACGAGCGTGACAGTCTGTCAGCAGATGTGTTGATGTCCAGCGGTCCCGGCTGTACACCCGGTGTTACCGGGAATATAATGACGGAGGAATAAAGACCGTGGGGCGTCACTTTGTTTCAGTGTAACTCTCGCTGTCAGAAGCAACACATTATTTGTCACGTGTCATCTTCAGTCCCTCTGATTGGTTGTTCTCTTTGCCCATCAACACAGTGACAGGATTAACCCTATAAGGTCTGCACATGACAATACATATCACCTCATATAATGGAGAACATATATTGTGTATGTTAGATAGATAGATAGATAGATATAGATAGATATATACTTTATTAATCCCCAAGGGGAAATTTGTCGAGTCAGTAGCAGCAACACACAAGAATAAAAATAAAAAACACAAATATAAGAAGGGTTAGGGTGATCTGGCAAGAGGTGAACTGTTGTAGAGCCTCATAGCCGTCGGCAGGAATGTTCTCCTGTATCTCTCCTTGTGGCAGCGGAGCGTGAGGAGACGTCTGGAGAAAGTACTCCTCTGTCCCTGTAGGAGGTGGTGGAGAGGGTGGTCCGGGTTGTCCAATATGGACACCAGTTTCTTCAACGTCCTCCTCTCCACCACCTGTTCCAGGTGCTCCAGCTGGCAGCCGATGATGGAGCCAGCCTTCCTAACCAGTTTGTTAAGACGGCTGGTGTCACCGGCTCCGATGCTGCTCCCCCAGCAGACAATGGCAAAGTGCAGCACACTGGCCACAACCGACTGGTAGAATAACTCCAGCATCTTGCTGCACACGTTGAAGGATCAAGCTTCCTCAGGAAAAAGAGTCGACTCATCCCTTCTTGTACACAGCGTTGATGTTGGCCTTCCAGTTCAGTCGGCTGTCGATGGAGACGCCCAGGTACTTGTACCTCCACCATGTCCACGTCCAGTCCCAGGACACTCAGAGGTGTAGGAGCTGTCGCCTTCCTCCTGAAGTCCACCACCATCTCTCTGGTCTTGGCCACGTTCAGCCGCAGGTGGTTCTCATCTGCCCACTTTACAAAGTCACTCACCACTGCCCTGTACTCCTCCTCCCGTCCATCCCTAATACACCCGACCACTGCAGAATCATCAGAGTACTTCTGCAGATGGCATGACTCCGTGTTGTACTGGAAGTCACTGGTGTACAGGGTGAAGAGGAAGGGAGACAGAACAGTTCCTGTGGGGCTCAACATCACTGACCACCGTTCCAGACAGCACACGGCCCATTCTGACAAACTGTGGTCTGCCTGTGAGGTAGTCAGTGATCCAGGAGATGGTGGACGGGTCCACACCGGCCACCCGCAGCTTCTCACTCAGCAGCAGTGGCTGGATGGTGTTAAATGCACTGGAGAAGTCAAAGAAAGTGACTCTCACAGAGACACCGGTTCCATCCAGGTGCCACTGAGCTCGTTGCAGCAGGTAGATGATGGCGTCGTCCACTCCCACATGAGGCTGGTAAGCAAATTGCAGAGGGTCCAGCGACGATTTCACCTGCGGCCGGAGGTGGGCCAAGACCAGCCTCTCCAGCACCTTCATCACATGGGAGGTGAGGGCGACCGGTCGGTAGTCGTTGAGGCCAGATGGTGTTGACTTCTTGGGGACAGGGACCAGGCACGACGTCTTCCACAGCACCGGGACTTCCCCCAGCCTCAGGCTGAGGTTGAAGAGGCGCTGCAGGACACCAGACAGCTGGGTGGCGCAGGTCTTTAGGACCCTGGGGCTGATGCCATCAGGACCTTCAGCTCTGCGCTGGTGTAGTTTCTCCAGCTGTCTTCTCACCTGGTCAGTCGTCACAGAGAGAGGGGGGAGGGTGGAGGAGCCCATTGTTATTGAGGGCTCGGTGGATGTGCAGCTCAGCAGGGGGGACAGAGGGGGGAGGTGTTTGGGAGGTGTGATGTGTGGAGGAGACGGGGGAGGGCTGTGAACTGAACCTATTGAAAAAACAGTTCAGCTCGTTGGCCCTCTCCAGGGAGCCCCCTGGCTGTCTCCCTCCCACCTTGAAGCCAGTTATCTGCTTCATGCCAGACCACACCTCCCTTGTGTTGTTCAGCTGGAGTTTGGCCTCCAGCTTCCTCCTGTACGAGTCCTTGCCCTCCCTGAGCTTCACCTTCAGGTTGCGCTGGGCTCTCCTCAGCTCATCCCTGTCTCCAGACCTGAAAGCAGCTTTCTTCATGTTAAGAAGCGCCTTCAGGTCCCTGGTGATCCAGGGCTTGTTGTTGGGGAAGCAGCGCACAGTCCGTGATGGGATGGTGGTGTGTTCACAGAACTTGATGTATTCCGTGATGCAGTCGGTCATACTGTTGATGTCCTCCCGTGCGGTCCACACAACACATCCCAGTCCGTTGACTCAAGCAGTCCTGTAGAGCGTCGTTAGCCTCCAGAGACCACCTCCTCACAGTCCTGGTTGTCACCGCAGCCTCTTCACCAGTGGAACATACCTGGGTGTCAGCCGGACCAGGTCATGATCAGACCTGCCGAGTCTGGGAAGGGCAGTGGCGCTGTATGCGTCCTTAGTATTAGCATACAGCAAGTCCAGAGTTTTATTGTTCCTTGTTGGGCAGTCTATGTATTGATGGAAGGTTGGCAGAGCTTTATCCAGTGTGGTGTGGTTAAAGTCACCAGTGATAGCCATGAATGCTCCAGGCTGATGATTCAGCAGAGCAGACACAGTGGAGTGGATGGTGTCCACAGCTTCCTCAGCGTCAGCTGATGGCGGCACGTACCGACAACCACAATGGCGGACGTGAACTCTCTCGGCAAATAGTACGGGCGCATCCCCACGGCCAACAGTTCAATGTTCGGGCTACAGAAGCGCTCCTTCACGCACACATGGTCCGGGTGGCACCACCGTTCATTCACATAAACAGCGATCCCGCCCCCCCTCTTCTTACCGCTCTGTGAAGCGTCTCTGTCAGCCCGAACAGTCCTGAAGCCGGGCAAAGACGCTGTGATCCGGATAGTCCGCGTGCAGCCACGTCTCAGTGAAACACAAGAGACTGCTCTCACGGAAGATCCTCTCGGACATTACCAGCGCGCCGAGCTCATCCGTCTTATTCGCCAAAGACCTCACGTTCCCCGTTATGATCGACGGTACCGAGGGTTTGTATCTCCTCGTTTTAGCCCTCCGCTTGACACCCGATCTGCAACCGCGAGCCCTTCTCCGTAGCTCCAGCGGGATCACAGGTCTTTCTCCAGGCGGAAGCTTCGGCCTGCACAGCGATCAGCTGAGCACGCGAGTAGACGACGGTCCCCGTCATTGTTTTGCTGTAGCTCTCCGATACACACGACAAAGTGAACAAAAGCCACAGTAGAATTATCGAAAAAAGTAGTTATGGTCCAGTGTCCGACCGTAACTAAGACAAACGTGAAAGAAAAGAAAAAGAAAAAGAGAGGAAAAGTGCAAAAAAAGACAATAAAATAAAAGCAAAACGCCACTACTGAAACAAGCAGCCGTTGGCACAGCGCCATTTTATACACTGTTAACAGTCTGATATCCGTTGTGTGTCGGTGCTCCATGATAACGGCTTCGACAGGGAATATGGCCAAAGAGGTTTTTAATGTCCTCATTGTGCGTTTTAAAAAAAAGTATCGGTTCAGGCACCGTTTAGGCACCGGTATCGTTTTAAAAGTACCGGTTTAGCACCGGTATCGATAAAAACCCAAACGATACCCATCCCTAGTCTTTGCACACAAGTGGTCCGTACTCTTATGCTCATTTAATGGTAAATGCAGGAGGGCATTGGACTGAGTCTCCTTATCAACAAAAATCTAACTATGGCGGAGGCAGATATAATATCTTTTGTACACTGAGTATTTAAAAAAAATTCCAGGATCTGGACTCAGGCAATCAAGACTATCATCACGTGAAACAGTCGAGGCATCTGTGTAGGCTGCAAGATGACAGAAATTAAACACATGTTGATGCCTTTGTACTAAAATGTGTCCTTTTTTAACATTCAACCTGACTCTTATTAATTTTGATTAACTATAAAAGTGTTCAGAGTGCTGGTTTCTTCTAGGTCAGCGGTTCCCAAACTCAAGAATGCGCGCCCAATTTGAAATCTGAAAATCTTCATGGCCCCACGGCGAGCGTTGTCGACGGGGGTAGTGAGTGTGCGCACCTATGCGCGGGATGTGTCGGCGTGCATCACGGCAGAGCGATGCGACCCGAGAAGTGTTAACGGGGGTGCTGAGCGATTAAACATCTCTCTTGTTCTGCCTGTTTTGTGATATACATGCCAACAAGGCGCCTAATATTTCTTGACTGAAGTAATATCGGCATTATAATTATTATAACTATGATGATTTTTTTAGTTGCCTATTTTGTGGAGCCCCCTCAGGACTCGGTGCCCTACGCGCAGCGCGTAGTGCGCTTTGGGAGCGGCGGCGTTGATCAAAACATAAACTAAGATTTCCCGCTATTGACGAGATACAAGACACGTCACGGATCAAAAATAGGTCAGATAAAAGAATAACACGTAATTTAAATCATAAATATTTTAATATTAATTTCAAACTTTTCAAAATTGAAAATTAAAAACATTTGATTTATTTATTGTAAATGACCTCTCGCGGCCCACCTGCAGTACCTTCACTGGCCCACACTTTGGGAATGGCTGTTCTAGGTCATTGAAGCTCAGTTTAACACCAGAAGGCAGTTAATGTTTCTCTGCTCGAGGACTGCATCCATCTAACTTTGCCTTTGTTTCTGTTTTGAGGCTGCAGAGAGGATCCTCCCAATCCACAGTGAAGATGGTCAACATGCGAGTCCTCAAGCAGAACTTCCTGAACAGCTCCGCTTCCTGAACTGTGTGTCCGTGTGAGACCCTATGACTCGTTATGATCAAGTGGCTAATCTTTTCATGTTTATTCATGATATACCTTCATGTCCACATGCTGTTTCTTCAAGATCTCAACAATGCCTTGTGAGTATACGTTAAGTTATTGGATCAGTGCAACCTGTTTCTCACATAGAATGTTAGTTTCTTAAGGTTTATCAACGATGGTCTGTATCTTGATTTACAATAGGCGTTATTTGATATTTCCATTGTAATTTACAATAAGTGAATGTTGACTGTAAAATCTATGCCAACCAATTGTAATACGTTGTACCATATTTTTTGCAACGGAATTTGGGCAACTGCTGGCCATTTACTTTGAACTTGGTAATAAAATACCGTAACTCATACAGTTGTACTGTGTTTATCTCTGCGAAAGACTGTAATTAGGTTTACAGTATAACTGCTGTTTTTTCAAAACATACCGTAATGTATTATACGTTGTCACTTTACTTTTTACGGTGAATTTCTGGCAACCATAGCTGCCGGTAATTCACCGTTAAGTTGAACTTTTCAATAAAGTACCGTAATATATTATACAGTTGTTCTGTGTTTTTCACTGAGAGACTGAATTAGCTTTACAGTATAACTGCTGTTTTTACAAGAATTTACTGTAAACACGTTTATAACATAGCTGTTTTTCTAAAGCAAATAACCGAAACGGATTTATGATATATCCGTTTTTTAATAGTAATTTACCGTAAACAAAAGCAGTTCTCAGCTGTGAATTTTACGGTTTCAAAACGTATACCGTAATGTCTTATCGTTCTCACTTTATTTTTTACGGTGAAGTTCTGGCAACCACAGCTGCCAGTAATTTACCGTATATTTCTAGAATTTTTTTTACGGTGATTTGCTTTTTAATTTACCATAAACAAAAGCAGTTTTCAACTGTGAATTTTACGGTTTCAAAAGATTCTCCTCACTTTTTTACGGTGAAGTTCTGGCAACCAGCTGCCAATTGTATATTTCTTTTTACGGTGATTTGTTTTTTATAGTAATTTACCGTAAACAAAAGCAGTTCTCAGCTGTGAATTTTACGGTTTCAAAATACCGTAATGTCTTATCGTTCTCACTTTATTTTTTACGGTGAAGCTCTGGCAACCACAGCTGCCAGTAATTTACACTGTATATTTCAATTTTTTTGCAGTGCAGCCTCAAGTCGGCAAATGAGTCGTATGCTGACCCAGGCCACCGCAGCAACCACATTGGTGAACAGCATGTTAGCATCACATATAATTTGGACATTAATCGAATGAAAGTGCTTTCGATTAACGAATGCACTTTCATTGATACTGGGTGCCCTTACAGCAATGTGAGTGCAGTCAATGGCACCGATTACATTTGTGAAACCGGACATTGCTGCAAATTGCATTTTTTATTTGCCTGCTCATCCACCGTGTAAGGAAACTTTATGTATAAAGGCGACAACGCAATTATACCTCCCAACACATCTGGCATAATGCGGCTGAGGGTGGGCAAGGATATCCGCGACCTATCAGCCATTTCCCTCTGAAACGTGCGGTTGCCAGAAATCCAAGTGTTGTCAATACTTGATTGGAACCGCACGGCTCGGTTCCTTCGGTGCTCGCTTTAACTCGGACCCAACACAGCACACAGCTCTAGTAAAACGGCTCTTGAAGTCGGAACCGGCTCATGAGCCACTCATCATCATTGGCTAGCAAATCTTGCGGTCTCTGAAATTACGCACCCTCCGCACTCTTCCATTTGCCAAGTCCTCTAATAGTGCCAAATCAGCCATTGTGCGTCATTACGCATTGTGGCACGTCTTTTATACACACCGGCCACCTGATTGTATATGATAAGGTACAGGTGGTGAAATGACCCTGCTTTTATTGACTGGTCCATTTGCTAGCCATAATAAGACGGAGATTCGTCCTAATCATAAGGAATATTAATAGTTATATGGCTTCCTTTTCACTCTATATGTAAGGCACCTAAAGCTGAATCTGTGTTAACCCTTGTTTTAGCCTGCTACTGTTAGAAGTTATTATCGATAATTGATTTTAGACCATGAAGCTTTTTAATCACAGAAGCGTATATAGTTGCACCGAGGTGTGCCCGTCACCAGACACACATGATATATCAGTATAGACGTAATTCTGTCCTCCTGCTTACCGCATCATTTATGAGAATACATTTCATAACATTAACACAACATATTCGAGGTGGTTTTAAATAACATATCCGTATTTATTTATTTCTCCAAGTTATGTGTCTGTGTGCATTGAGGAGTCGCAACAGAAGTTTGTTTAATCATTTTAAGATTGGCTTTAATCAATGTTTGAAAAGTAGTCCTTCATATGATAAATGAGTAACATATTGATGGTATTATTTCCACATATTTCTCTCCATTCTTCCTTCTGCCAACGGTGTCGCAGTTTCTCGTCTCTCCTGTTGTTGTGCTTAGTGCGTACGCATGGGTTCGAGTTTGCGTGGAGGACCGCACCTTTTCCAGTCAAGTTAGTATTTTATAAATCGCAAACCTTGCGTAGAAACGGCGTACGCCATTTTTTCTTGCGTAAATCCCTTTATAAATGAGGCCCCAGGAGCGGAGGCGATCTGTCATGTCGAGACTAATCGACCTTCTGCGGCAGCGCCTCCGCGTGGTCACACGCTGCAACTGCAGCTTGAATCCAGTCGAACGCTGAGAAACAACACACCCGACTCTTCTATTAATATTGTTCACGTTAATGAATCAGTACACACTTTAAAAAGTAGTTGTTTTAAACCAAATTGTGACTTATTTGTTACATAACTTCCATATTTAAGTAACATCACTTTAGTTATTTCACCCCAAGTGTTGCCTAATTTAGAAGATCTTCTATATCTTCTCCTTAAACTGTGTTATATCTTCATCTTAACCTGTTTAATATTTTCATTTTAAACTGTGTATTATCTTCATTTTAAACTGTGTAATATCTTCATTTTAAACTGTGTATTATCTTCATTTCAAACTGTGTATTATCTTCATTTCAAACTGTATTATATCTTCATTTTAAACTGTGTATTATCTTCATTTCAAACTGTATTATATCTTCATCTTAAACTGTGTTATATCTTCATCTTAAACTGTTTAATATTTTCATCTTAAACTGTTATATCTTCACCTTAAACTGTGTATTACCTTCATTTTAAACTGTGTTATATCTTCTATATCTTCATCTTGAACTATTTAATATCTTCATCTTAAACTGTTTAATATCTTCATCTTAAACTTTGTTATATCTTCTACATCTTCTCCTTAAACCAGCCTGGAGGGCAGTCCGTGTGTGTGTGTGTGTGTGTGTGTGTGTGTGTGTGTGTGTGTGTGTGTGTGTGTGTGTGTGTGTGTGTGTGTGTGTGTGTGTGTGTGTGTGTGTGTGTGTGTGGGTGTGTGTGTGTGTGTGTGTGTGGTCCCGGTCAAAACAGGAATAAACAACAAAATGTACTGTAAATATTTCCATACAATCCTAAATGAACTCAGTGCATACGATAGATAAGGAACAGTCAAAGTAAACCACCCGAACCCGTTTTCTGAGCGCCTACGACGGGGCATCTAGTTTCAAAATGTGAACTATGCTAGTTGTTAAGTGTGGGGATATTTTTATTTTTTATGATTAGGACAGAAATAACAAGCTGGTTGATGTGCGTCACACAGAACAGCTTCCCCCAGTCCACCTCCCTCGGCCTCGCGCCCAACGAAGACCAAATAATACAAATTCACTCATTAAAGTGAAGTAAAAAAAACCTAAATCACAGGGTCTTCTCCCCCCGAGTAGAGTCAAGTAAAACAACACTGGTCGTGGAAATAGTCACAAAATGTTTTCACTTGTTTTTGTGCTTATTTAATTTTTTTCAGGGCAAAAACATCCAAATGGAAAGACTTTAGGATCTCTTTCTCCTGGTTACCATGCCGACGTCAACAGAAACCACTTCGGGCTCGATCACACCAGACGCGACTCTCAAAAACGCGTCGCGAGCAAAACCGTTGATTCCTATGGTACGGCGCCTTTTAAATGCCGTGCGGCGCGTTCTTTAGGCGCGCTTAAAAGTTACAATATTCTCAACTTTAAGCACGAGGTGTGGAGGCGCACCGCTCATCAATGTCACACTCGGCGAGCCAGCCAATGGGATCAAGCAGGAGGCCCAAGGCAGCCAATGGGATCAAACAGGAGGCCCAAGGCAGCCAATGGGATCAAGCAGGAGGCCCAAGGCAGCCAATGGGATCAAACAGGAGGCCCAAGGCAGCCAATGGGATCAAACAGGAGGCCCAAGGCAGCCAATGAGATCAAGCAGGAGGCCCAAGGCAGCCAATGGGATCAAACAGGAGGCCCAAGGCAGCCAATGGGATCAAACAGGAGGCCCAAGGCAGCCAATGAGATCAAGCAGGAGGCCCAAGGCAGCCAATGGGATCAAGCAGGAGGCCCAAGGCAGCCAATGGGATCAAGCAGGAGGCCCGAGGCAGCCAATGGGATCGATCAGGAGGCCCGAGGCAGCCAATGGGATCAAGCAAGAGGCCGAGGCAGCCAATGGGATCAAGCAGGAGGCCCAAGGCAGCCAATGGGATCGATCAGGAGGCCCAAGGCAGCCAATGGGATCAAGCAGGAGGCCCGAGGCAGCCAATGGGATCGATCAGGAGGCCCGAGGCAGCCAATGGGATCAAGCAAGAGGCCGAGGCAGCCAATGGGATCAAGCAGGAGGCCCGAGGCAGCCAATGGGATCGATCAGGAGGCCCGAGGCAGCCAATGGGATCAAGCAGGAGGCCCAAGGCAGCCAATAGGATCAAGCAGGAGGCGGGCTTTCCTTCTGTATTCTTTCCTTTCTATTTTTTAAATATCGTGAACCCCAAGTCAGCGGTTGGTTGCGCTCCAGAGGCGCTCCACGCTGTTTTGCCCGGCGCGTTTTTGCCACGGCGTTTTTGGAGCGGCTACGCTTTAGAGAGTCTCGTCTGGTGTGGTCGCGCCCTGACGGTGGCCTGACGGGAGCTGGATGGGTCCAACAAACACTTTCAACGCGGTTTTCATTTTTTTACGCCAAGCAACACGAACAAATATGGCGCCCGTGTTCACGAAACCACGGATTGCCTTTTGTGACTTTTACATCTATTTTTTTTTTACGATGTGCGAGCACCACCATGAACCAGAGCCGAGTCCAACCCGCGGCCATGTGCTGCATTCTCTCTCGCTCTCTCTCTCTCTCGCTCTCTATCTCGCTCGCTATCTCTCGCTCTCGCTCTCTTGCTCTTTTTATCTCTTGCTCTCTCTCTCGCTCTCTCTCTCTCTATCTCTCGCTCTCTTGCTCTTTTTATCTCTCGCTCTCTCTCTCTCTTTCTCTTGCTCTCTCTTTCTCTTGCTCTCTCTATCTCTCGCTCTCTTGCTCTTTTTATCTCTCGCTCTCTCTTTCTCTTGCTCTCTCTTTCTCTTGCTCTCTATCTCTCTCGCTCTCTTGCTCTCTCTCTCTCTTTCCAATCCGTCCCATCTCATAAAAAGCAGAGAATAATGATTTTAAATGAAACCAAATGAAACCCCCTATGATCTATTACGCAACAGGGGTTGATGAGCCCTTTATATTGGGGGTCCGGTGGAGTCCATCACACAACCCGGTTCCAGACACAGTAGGGAGAGCGGGGTAATGTGATCCACTTTTTACATTTGCTCCCCTCTAGGCGAGCTTAAATGATATATCAGTAAAACGTACTCATTTCCCATTAATTCAGGATGTTACCGAGCAATGTACGTTATCAGAATGTCTTTTGAACAAAGGGCAGTGAAAATATGATTGTTTCAAAAAAAGTGGTCTTGTGTCTCACTTTACCCCGAAGCTGGGGTAAAGTGAGACAGACCTGAGAAATCAAGGGGGTAAAGTGATCCACTTACTTTTTCCATTTTAAAACTACCATAACAACACATGTTGTAATAGTTACAATCCTGACAGCTAGATTGACAACCACACATTCCAAAACTAATATCGGACTAGTCATAGAATCATGGAGATTAAGATCAATTAAGCACATTTATTTAAACACTTGAAAGTAACTCCGAACAAAATCCTATAAAACAAAATATAATGCAAAATGTTTTAATTCACAATCAAATGACAGATAGAACCAGTTAGATTAGAACTCATATGCCAGTTCACGGCAATCAACTGGAGCAAGGCCATGGAACTGGTCAGCTCGTTGTTTCAAGTGTTTGATCCTCCTCCATCTCATCTGTAAATATTCTCTTTGCCTCAGCTACTGTACCCCAGGATACTGATTTTACTTCCCCTTTCTATTTCTCTTTATAAATCTTTTGAGGGTTGTCTTGTCAATATTTCTATCCCTTCCAGCTTTTCTTAAGGACTTATGTCCTTGCATGACCTCAGCGGCTGCACTCTCCATCTCTGCAAGGGGTGTTTGGCCCCATGTTGTCTTCCTGGTGTAGTTTCTTGGCATGATGGCTTTTCTACAATGTTTATGATATTACAAATACAACATAATTACCTTCGCATTGAAAATGCCGGAAGGTTATGTTTTGATCGCCGTGTATTTATTTATTTATTTGTATGCGTGTTATTCGCAAATCTCAAAAAGTATTGAACCGAATCGCATGAAATTTGGTGGGATGATTGTTTATTATCCGGGGACCAGTTGATTAGATTTTGGGATCGATCGGGTCAAAGGTCAAAGGTCAAAGGTCATGAACAGGTCAAAATCTTTCGCAGAACTCAAAGTATTGAACCGAATCGCATGAAATTTGGTGGGATCATTGTTTATTATCCGGGGACCAGTTGATTAGATTTTGGGATTGATCGGGTCAAAGGTCAAAGGTCATGAACAGGTCAAAATCTTTCGCAGAACTCAAAAAGTATTGAACCGAATCGCATGAAATTTGGTGGGATGATTGTTTATTATCCGGGGACCAGTTGACTAGATTTTGGGATCGATCGGGTCAAAGGTCAAGGTCAAAGGTCATGAACAGGTCAAAATGTTCTTGAATCGCCTGAAATTTGGTGGGATGATTGGTTATTATCCGGGGACCATTTGAATAGATTTTGGGATCAATCGGGTCAAAGGTCAAGGTCAAGGTCATGGAAAGGTCAAACTCTTTTTTTACCATAGCACGATACATTTTTGTCCAATTGGCATGCAACTAATGCCAAAATGTTCATAATTCAATGCCCAATCTTGTGATATGCGAAGGTATGCGCTCTACCGAGTGCCCATTCTAGTTTATTTATTTATTTGTATGCGTGTTATTCGCAAAACTCAAAAAGTATTGAACTGAATCGCATGAAATTTGGTGGGATGATTGTTTATTATCCGGGGACCAGTTGATTAGATTTTGGGATCGATCGGGTCAAAGGTCAAGGTCAAAGGTCATGAACAGGTCAAAATCTTTCGCAGAACTCAAAAAGTATTGAACCGAATCGCATGAAATTTGGTGGGATGATTGTTTATTATCCGGGGACCAGTTGATTAGATTTTGGGATCGATCGGGTCAAAGGTCAAGGTCAAAGGTCATGAACAGGTCAAATCTTCTTGAATCACATGGAATTTGGTGGGATGATTGGTTATTATCCGGGGACCATTTGATTAGATTTTGGGATCAATCGGGTTAAAGGTCAAGGTCAAGGTCATGGAAAGGTCAAAATCATTTTTTTACCATAGCACGATACATTTTTGTCCAATTGGCATGCAACTAATGCCAAAATGTTCAAGATTCAATGCCCAATCTTGTGATATGCGAAGGTATGCGCTCTACCGAGTGCCCGTTCTAGTTAATGTAATATTACACTCAAATATGTTTAAGACTAAACTTAACTTGGGGTAAACTGTCTCACTTTACCCCATAACATTTGTCTCACTTTACCCCACAGCCACTATTTTAGAAAAAACAACATATCTTAGCCATTCAGGCTAATCTTCAGCTAGCATCAATCACATGGTTGTATATGTTAGAGGTTCATCGACATGTATGATATATGGTTTTCCACCTAAATCAATGTTTTGACACAAAAGTTGATTTAGTTCACAGCAGGAAAATTTACTTTTACATGCAAAAAACAAATGTTTGTGAAAAAACATACTTAACACAGCACCAGCACCACTTCTTTTTCATGGCAAGGGGGGAATGGGAGGGGCTTGAAAACATAATTCTCACATTACCACAAATGGGTTCCTTTGCCTAGATACAGGGGGTGTCTCACATTACCCGGTGTCTCACATTACCCCGCTCTCCCTACACTATGTTTTCTCCTTGGGGATGAAAGAGGAGCCCCTGCTGGGTCAGAACAGGGGGGCCGGGCAGCGACTCGTGTCTCTTTTCACTGCAGCTGGCTGAGGACTTTTTACGGCCTAGAAGTGAATGTTCACGTCTTGGTTTTCCGCGGGACGAGATGTCTCATCGCGACGCCAGTTCGGTCTCTCCTTGTTTGGAAACGAGTGTTGGAGGAAAGCTGGAGAAGAGAGGAGGGGAAGTTACTCCAACAGACCAACGGGAGACCAGCGAGCAGAGAGCCAGGAGACATCGCAGCATCAGCAGCAAAGACGGGTAAGCAAAGTCCAGGAGGAGCTGGAATCTCTCCCGGTACACGGGGACTTCCGTATTCCTTTTATCGCAAGGTCGGCAGAAATAGTTTTTTCTTCTGATATTAAAAACCCTAAGATATGGAAGCTCATTTGTTTTTACAATTAATGAATTGGTTTCACAAGATAATGACTAAGTATTTACAATTGATGACTTCATATCTAAAAGTAATGACTCAGCATCTCAAAATAATGATTTAGTATTACAAATAATTACATAGTAACTCAAAATAATTACTTAATATCTCAAAATAATCAATTTGTATCTCAAAATAATGATTTAGTATCTCAAAATAATAACTTACTATCTCAAAATAATGACATAGTATCTCAGAATAAGGACTTGGTATCTCAAAATAATTACATAGTATCTCAAAATAATGACTTAGTATCTCAAATGAATGACTTAATAGCTCAGAATTATTGCTTAATATCTCAAATTAATTACTTAATATCTCAAAATAATTACATATTATCTTAAAATAATGAATTAGTGTCTCAAATGAATATATGAAATAGAAAAACAATTGTTTCAATGCTGCTTTTACTGAGGATATAAAAAGAATAAGTTCTGTGTTTCAGTATAATTAGCATGGTCCATGAATCAGTGCTGCACTCACTTGCGTGCCGTGTGATTCACAGACATCGTGATCATTGTTTGAGCGTTGTGGGTTGTTGTTGGATTTCATCTCAGTATATTTCAAGCTGTATCAGATGAACTGTTAAACTAAAACTGATAGGGAGGAATAATCCCCTTTAATTGAAGGTGTCAGTCACCTATCTCAACCATCTGGATTGAATTAGATCATATCCCATTCAAGGAAGAAAACAAATGGCGTCAAACCGTCAACAATTAGCAACGGGATTTCAGATAGTCGGTTGGTTTGTCCGACACTTCGGTCCAGAGAAAAACAATCCGTCCTTTTAGTAAATTATCAGCTATTTAAAGTCAAACAGACCTTTAAGCAGGGTGTACTTTAGGGCGGGGCCTTTATACTTCATGAAAGCATTCGGTTGTCCTTAGCTCCGCCCTCTCCCTTTAAAAAAATGAGATGGCAATTGCCAAATACAAGGATGAAGATGGCCAAAGACCAAGATGGTGACGGACCAAAAACAAAATGGCGGCAACTGAAGATTAAGTTGGCAACGGCCAAAGACCAAGAGGTGACAGCCAAAAAGCAAGATGGCAACAGCCTAACACGACCAACATGGTGACGACCAAAGACCAAGATGGTGATAGCCAAAAAACAAGATGGCGACAACTGAAGATCAAGATGGTGACGGCCAAAGACCAAGATGGCGACAGTTAAAGACCAAGATGGCGACAGTTGAAGACCAAGATGGCGACGGCCAAAGACCAAGATGGTGACGGCCAAAGATTAAGATGGTGACAGCCAAAAAACAAGATGGCGACAACAGAAGATCAAGATGGCGACGGCCAAAGATTAAGATGCTTTTGGCCAAAAACCAAGATGGCGACAGTTAAAGATCAAGATGGTGACGGTCAAAATGTCGAACTGGGGGCTTCAAAACTGTCGTCCACAAACCAATGGGTTTACTTTTTATAAACGGTCTATGATACTAACATACACCCCCCACCCCCCAGTGGTTGGAGAGTTGTGGGTGTTGGGTCCGGTGCGTGTCGAGTCACAACGGGGACCCGGGGCGAGTGAGTCGTCCTCAGCGCTGATTTATGGCCAATCGGAGAAAGCCGAGCCGGGAGGCGCGGATCAGTTCCCGCCCTGGAAAGTCTAACACTCCTTCACGCTGTCGGCTATAAAAAGCAAATCCCCTCGGCTTTCACGGGCTAGTCCACCAAAGCATTTCACGTTTCAAGAAATATATATTCATATTTTTTCAAAGGAAAATTCTTAACGTTCTCCAACTTGGAAAAGTGTGGACGCATTAGAATATTAAAATCTGTCCAACATCTACAGGTTTTAACATCCGTTGCAAAGGTAAACATGGCAGAGCGACAGACGCAGTAACTCACTGCGGGAGTGGAGGAGGAGGTGATGAAAAGATGGATAAGAACTCGAGGAACGCGAAGGAAGAGAGAAACCACAAGTGTGAATGGCATGTCCGCAATCTGAGAGTTTCAGTGGCTGAAACACTTGAGTGAATCCTTTGAACAGGAAACCTTCCCCTCTGTCCTCCGGGCTGCTGGTAGACGCCGATGGCCCCAAAACAGACGACCACGCCGACGGAGAGGCCGGAAGCTTCCAGCTCTGCAGCTCCTCAGAAGCCTCAGTATGTCAACATCTTTATTCAACCTAACTCAGTATTTCATCTTCATTAAACCTAACTCAGCATTTTATGATCTTTATTCAACCTAACTCAGTATTTCATCTTTATTAAACCTAACTCAGTATTTCATCTTCATTAAACCTAACTCAGTATTTCAACATCTTTATTAAACCTAACTCAGTATTTTATGATCTTTATTAAACCTAACTCAGTATTTCATCTTTATTAAACCTAACTCAGTATTTCAACATCTTTATTAAACCTAACTCAGTATTTCATCTTTATTAAACCTAACTCAGTATTTTATGATCTTTATTAAACCTAACTCAGTAATTTATGATCTTTATTAAACCTAACTCAGTATTTTATGATCTTTATTAAACCTAACTCAGTATTTCATATTTATTAAACCTAACTCAGTATTTCAACATCTTTATTAAACCTAACTCAGTATTTCAACATCTTTATTAAACCTAACTCAGTATTTTATGATCTTTATTAAACCTAACTCAGTAATTTATGATCTTTATTAAACCTAACTCAGTATTTTATGATCTTTATTAAACCTAACTCAGTATTTCATATTTATTAAACCTAACTCAGTATTTCAACATCTTTATTAAACCTAACTCAGTATTTCAACATCTTTATTAAACCTAACTCAGTATTTCATCTTTATTAAACCTAACTCAGTATTTTATGATCTTTATTAAACCTAACTCAGTAATTTATGATCTTTATTAAACCTAACTCAGTATTTTATGATCTTTATTAAACCTAACTCAGTATTTCATATTTATTAAACCTAACTCAGTATTTCAACATCTTTATTAAACCTAACTCAGTATTTCAACATCTTTATTAAACCTAACTCAGTATTTTATGATCTTTATTAAACCTAACTCAGTATTTTATGATCTTTATTAAACCTAACTCAGTATTTCATCTTTATTAAACCTAACTCAGTATTTCAACATCTTTATTAAACCTAACTCAGTATTTCATCTTTATTAAACCTAACTCAGTATTTTATGATCTTTATTAAACCTAACTCAGTAATTTATGATCTTTATTAAACCTAACTCAGTATTTTATGATCTTTATTAAACCTAACTCAGTATTTCATATTTATTAAACCTAACTCAGTATTTCAACATCTTTATTAAACCTAACTCAGTATTTCAACATCTTTATTAAACCTAACTCAGTATTTTATGATCTTTATTAAACCTAACTCAGTATTTCATCTTTATTAAACCTAACTCAGTATTTCAACATCCATTCATTCTTTCAAACTGTTGGAATGAGGTGATGTTGTGAGTCTTCCTCTTGTCCGTGTGTCACACTGCTGCCTTCATCGCCTCGTCTTCATCTATTTGTGTCATCTGTCAACGAGACAATCTGCCCGACGACAACTCGCTCCGGCTCCAATCTGCTTTTCTTGTCAACAGCGCTGTCGATGCCTCTGATGATGATGATGGAGGAGTGAAGAAGAGTCCCCCGGGAAAGGACGAGGAAGAGGGCCACCTGGCCTATCACGTCGGCTTCCTGATGAAAGGAAGATGTACTGGATAGCAGTCGGTGTCCTCTGTGTCTTCTCTGTCTCTTAACTCTGATGCTTTTTAAAAGATTTTGATGTTTAAGATTTGATTGATTGATTGGTGAGATTTCATCAAAATTAATTTTGCACTGACATTTACATGTTAAAAATATTATGTTTAATTCAGAAAAAGACAATATTCCTCCTACGGTGTTTTTTAATATTCAGTATATATATATATATATATGTACAAGATGTTGATTAAATGTAAAAAAATTAAAAATAAAGAATCTGTCTTATTTTACCGTTATATTTTACGGCAAAATTAAAACATTAAATTATATTTTACCGTTATATTTTATCATAATCTTTGAGGACTCCTATTGACCATTAACAGAAACCAATAGTTGGCCAGTTTTAACATCACAATATTTGATGTTCTGAGTTTAATGAGAGTTTGAAAGTATCTAATTAATTCTAATTAAATGTAAGAGCGGAAGATACAGAAATACTTTCGATTGACACATTAATAAACAATGTTAAATTGTTTTCGTATTTATCCTGATATGAATCTACTCTTGTTTTCTGGCCTAGAAACACAGATGTTCTACTATTGTTTTGCCCGTAACTGCACATATTTCTTCAAGCTTTGTCTTTTTTAACATCTTTTACAAAAGAACAGAATCCGACGTCTTAAACTGGGAAACCGCTGAAAACATTCCTAAAGACACCGCAAAGAAGAAAAACCTAAAACCTGAATAACATCCACACATCGCCCATCAGATTAAAGAATGATTGTGAACGTCCGGCTGTTTTCATAACCATCATGTCTCTCTGTCCTCTTCCAGACGAGGTGGTGTTCACTCTGGGAGAAGGAGCCTTTGGGAAGGTGGTGGAGTGCATCGACAGAGACACGTAAGCTCGGGATGAGACTGTCAGATCCAAACCGACCAATCCTAGAGCCTTTCTGGTCTCCATCCATCATGAGACTCAGATCGATTTGATCCAGCAGCCCGAAAACCAGAGATAGATTCTTGGTCCTTTCGGTTTGAAGGGCATAATTATTATTAATATTGTTATATTATTTATGACTATTAATTTGTGAAGTGTTCTTTAGAGACGAACGCGTCGCCGTGAAGATCATGAGGGACTTCGAGTGTTTCCGTGAAGCGGCGAGGTCCGAGATCGCCGTGCTGGAGGAGATCAACCGGCTGGACGACGACAGCAGATTGTGAGAAAAAACTTTAGCGGAAAAACCTTTAACGGAAAGCCTTTAGCGGAAAAGCCTTTAACGGAAAAGCCTATAGCGGAAAAACCTTTAACGGAAAAGCCTATAGCGGAAAAAGCTTTAGTGGAAAAACCTTTAACAGAAAATCCTATAGCAGAAAAGTCTATAACGGAAAAACCTTTAACGGAAAACTTTTAACGGAAAAACCTTTAACGGAAAAGCCTATAATGAAAAAAGCCTATAACAAAAACCTTTAGCGGAAAAACCTTTAACGGAAAAATCCTATAGCAGAAAACCTTTAAGGGGAAAACATTTAACGGAAAAACCTTTAGTGGAAAAACCTTTAACGGAAAAACCTTTAACGGAAAAGCCTATAATGAAAAAAGCCTATAACAAAAATCTTTAGCGGAAAAACCTTTAACGGAAAAATCCTATAGCAGAAAACCTTTAAGGGGAAAACCTTTAACGGAAAAGCCTATAATGAAAAAAGCCTATAACAAAAACCTTTAGCGGAAAAACCTTTAACGGAAAAATCCTATAGCAGAAAACCTTTAAGGGGAAAACCGCTAACGAAAAAAAAACGATAACGGAAAAACTGCAAAAGGAAAAAAACGCTAACGGAAAAACCTTTAACAGAAAAAAAACGCTAACGGAAAAATCTTTCGGGGACGAGTTGGTTGAGTTTCACATCTTTAGTTTCATGCCTTTAAGCCATTTTCTCAAAACAAGTTTGTTCTCAGACTCTGATCCATAAGTCTCCGTCAGCAGCTCTCACATCCACCAAACGTAACACTTTTTACAGAGCGGTTTGTTCAGATATCCCTCATAGCCTGATTTATATAAACATTTCTAACTAAATACATGGAGAAGATCGTCAGTTTCTCTGCTTTACGCAACAAAGAGATATCAAAATGTTCCCCTGTAAAAATCTTTTCCTCTAATATTTTAGCAATAATGAAACTTTTATTGTAACCCCTCCCCCCCCGACTCTCTCTCCTCCCAGTGCCTGTGTGAGGATGCTGGACCGGTTCGACCTGGGGGGTCACGTGTGCATCGTGTTCGAGCTGCTCGGCCTCAGCACCTTCGACTTCCAGCGGCTGAACGGCTTCCTGCCGTTCAGCGTGGAGCAGATCCGACACATGGCCTTCCAGATCTTCACAGCCGTTTGCTGTGAGTCCATCCCCCCCCCCCCCCCCGCACCCCGTGACCTCTGACCCCTGACCTCAACGCTATCTGGTCATATGTTACGAACCCAAAGGGAATAGCCGTAAATTACGACAACTACCTTTATCAACAACAAAAGTGGGATTTTGTGGATAAGTGTACAAGTGTGTGTGTGTGTGTACGTGTGTGTGTGTGTACGTGTGTGTGTGTGTGTGTGTGTTCCACAGTCCTGCATCGTAACCAGCTGACCCACACAGACCTGAAGCCGGAGAACATCCTGTTCGTCTGCTCCGACTCTGACCTGCAGTACAACCACGAGACGGTAAGCGCTTCGTGAACCGCAAAGAAATGTGTCGTTGCAAGGTTCGCCACGTAGTGAGGCAGTGTGTGTGTGTGTGCGTGTGCGTGTGTGTGTGTGTGTGTGTTAGAAGTGTGAGGAGAGGAAGCTGAGGAGTCTGGATGTGAAGGTGGTGGATTTTGGCACCGCCACATTCGACCACGAACACCACGAATCCCTGGTGTCAACGCGACACTACCGAGCTCCAGAGGTCATACTGGGTACACACACACACACACACACACACACATATGCACGGACACACACATGCACAGACACATTATTACTAAATTGGACCATTTATGTCTCATGATCCGTGCACAGATCTGGGCTGGAGCCAGTCGTGTGACGTGTGGAGCTTGGGATGCGTTCTCATGGAGTTTTACCTGGGACACCCACTCTTCCAGGTACACACACACACACACACACACACACACACACACACACACACACACACACACACACACACACACGCACGCACACACAGAAACAGGAGTGAGTCGTTCTATCCGGCCTGTTTCAGACCCACAACAGTAAAGAACATCTGGCCATGATGGAGAGAATCCTGGGACCCATTCCCGTCCACCTGCTGAAACAAACCAGGTAACATCCTCTGTGGGTCCCCCCCCCCCCCCCTGAGTCCTCCTGGACCACTTGGGACCTGGGCCATCCTCTGTGGGTCCCCCCCCCCCCCGAGTCCTCCTGGACCACTTGGGACCTAGGCCATCCTCTGTGGTCCCCCCGAGTCCTCCTGGACCACTTGGGACCTGGGCCATCCTCTGTGGGTCCCCCCCCCCCCCCGAGTCCTCCTGGACCACATGGGACCTGGGCCATCCTCTGTGGGTCCCCCCCCCCCCCCCCCCCCGAGTCCTCCTGGACCACTTGGGACCTGGGCCATCCTCTGTGGTCCCCCGAGTCCTCCTGGACCACTTGGGACCTGGGCCATCCTCTGTGGGCCCCCTGAGTCCTCCTGGACCACTTGGGACCTGGGTCTGTTGCTAAACATTCTGCCGACCCGTGTGTTGTGTGTAGAAAGCAGCACTACGTGCACAACGAGCGACTGCGTTGGGACGAGCAGAGCCCCCCCGACGACCACGTCAGGAAACACTGTAAACCTCTCAAGGTACGCGGACCGCAATCGGCCAATCAGCCGCGGCCGCGAGTTTTAACCCCGTGTCGTTTCTCTCGCTGCAGCTCATGCAGAGGACGAGCGAGGAAGACAGGCAGCTGTTCGACCTGCTCGGCTTGATGTTGGAGTACGACGTCTCCAGACGGATCACGCTGGAGGAGGCGCTGTGGCACCCGTTCTTCAGCCCGCTGAGGGCTAAGAAGCAGCGCAGCTAGCACGCATGCACACACACACACACACACACATATATATATATTCAACATATACCTCGGGCTGTAATTTAAAGTTACAGTGAGGAACTTGTATCTGGTTGTGAAAGCAGTCTCAGTTTAGTCCTGATCCTCTATCTATAGGACCTACAGGTCTAAAGGGAGTCTGGCGCTCGGAGACACTACCGCCTCTGACCACAGGGGCCGCCAGAATCAACATTAAAGGAAAGTTCCTCGTAGAAGCTTTGAAGCGCTGCCATACAAAACTGAGTTTGGGGTTGATGAGTTTGATTATTTTCAGGTTTTGTTTACAGTTGAAAATGTTTAGAGAGCATTCCTTGTCTACTTGAAGTCATTTTTTAAAAATCCCATCATGATCCAGCCTGTTATTGGGAAAACGTTGAGATGAATATTTCAGCGTTCTCCGTCATCGATTGTCATTATTGTCAGTAAATATTTTGTATTTTGATGTGTCTTGATTCTTTTTTACCAATATTCTAAACGAACTTTTTTAACCCTTGTGTTGCCTTCGGGTCAATTTGACCCGATTCAATGTTTCACCCTCCTGTCGCCTTCGGGTCAATATGACCCGATTCAATGTTTAACCCTCCTGTTACCTTTATATTTACTAACATATTTTACCCTTGAGGTCAATATGACCCCAGCTATTATAATCTCCAGAAAATTATTAGAATTAATATTGTTTTCCAAGTTTAAGTGTGAGGTACTTTATGTTTGTTTGTTGACTCCCGAAAGAACACCGACATTAAACATTGAATCGGGTCAAATTGACCCGAAGGCGACAGGAGGGTTAAATATTGAATCGGGTCAAAATGACCCGAAGGCAACACAAGGGTTAATAACTAAAAACAGTTGCATTAAATTTGACCATATTATCTCTAGCGTCATTACTGGCGGTGTGATTCTGTCATCCAACGAAACCACTCAAAGAGGAAATGAAGGATCTTCTCACAGGCGGAAACATTTAGAAACGTGTTGGCGTTGGTGAAACGTCTCAATCAAACCACAAAAAACTAAAGTGTTTGTCTTTGCGTCGCACACGGATTGCATGTCGATTTCTTGTATTTTAACAGAAAGAACGTTAATAAAGATAAACAGTAAACAAAAGAAGAAGAACCACGGCGTCTCGTATACCGTCGGAGCAATACACAGACTTGATGATGCTTTTGCCGCTTTTTGCTGTTGCTACGTGTCTCGTTTAGTATTTCTTAAAAAGCCTTTAGTGTCACGTGATCATTTTAGATTTATTTGTCTTTTTGCTGAATTATTTGGACATTTAGTCTTTTTCTAATCATTTTGTGGTTTTTTTGTAAATATACGTCACTCTGTAATAATTGTGTGTCTCTTTGTCATTGTGTGTCTTTCTGTACACATCCGGGGGGGGGGCGGGGGGGGGTTGGTCATTTTGTCTGTATTTGTAATTGTGGTCATTGTATATTTATTTGTCTTTGTGCATCTTCCTTTGTAATGTTGTGTCTCTTTGTACTAATTGTGTGTTTTTTGTAAATGTATGTCTCTGTAATAATTGTGTGTCTCTTTATCATTTTGTGTCTTTCTGTAAACATTCAAGGGATGGGGGGGGGGTTGGTCATTTTGTGTCTCTTTGCTATTTTGTTTCTATTCGTCATCTTTTTTTTTCATTTCGTGTCTCTTCGTTAAACTTTTGTAGTTTTGTATTTATTTGTAATAATTTGTTGGGGTCATTTTGTCTCTTCTTATATATATATATATATATATGGGACTTATGCTGAGAAGACATGAGAGTGTTCATGCGTTACTTCAAGGCTCTTTTTAGGTGAATGCAACTAGACAGCATATATATACAGGACTGTCTCAGAAAATTAGAATATTGTGATAAAGTTCTTTATTTTCTGTAATGCAATTAAAAAAACAAAAATGTCATGCATTCTGGATTCATTACAAATCAACTGAAATATTGCAAGCCTTTTATTCTTTTAATATTGCTGATTATGGCTTACAGCTTAAGAAAACTCTAAAATCCTATCTCATAAAATTTGAATATTTCCTCAGACCAAGTAAAAAAAAAGATTTATAACAGCAAAACAAAATCAAACATTTGAAAATGTCCATTAATGCACTCAGTACTTGGTTGGGAATCCTTTTGCACGGATTACTGCATCAATGCGGCGTGGCATGGAGGCAATCAGCCTGTGGCATTGCTGAGGGTTTATGGATGCCCAGGATGCTTCCTTTAGCTCATTTGCATTGTTGGGTCTGGTGTCTTTCAGCTTCTTCTTCATAATACCCCACAAATTCTCTATGGGGTTCAGGTCAGGGGAATTGGCAGGCCAATCGAGGACAGTAATGCCATGGTCAGTACACCAGTTACTGGTGGTTTTGGCACTGTGGGCAGGTGCCAGATCATGCTGGAAAATGATATCCTCATCTCCATAGAGCTTTTCAGCAGACGGAAGCATGTAGTGCTCTAAAATCTCTTGGTACACAGCTGCATTTACTCTGGACTTGATGAAACACAGTGGACCAACACCAGCAGCTGACATGGCTCCCCAAACCATCACTGACTGTGGGAACTTCACACTGGATTTCAAGCAACTTGGATTTTGCGCCTCTCCAGCCTTTCTCCAGACTCTGGCGCCTTGACTTCCAAATGAAATACAACACTTGCTTTCGTCTGAAAAGAGGACTTTGGACCACTCTGCAACTGTCCAGTGCTTCTTTTCCATAGCCCAAGTCAGATGCTTCTTCCGTTGTCTTGAGTTCAGAAGTGGCTTGACCATGGGAATACGGCTATTTGCCGGACACGTCTGTGAACAGTGGCTTTTGATACCTGGACTCCAGCTTCAGTCCACTGTCTTTGAAGCTCCCCCAAATTCTGGAAGCGACTCTTCTTCACAATGCTGTTAAGGCTGCGGTCATCTCTCTTGGTTGTGCAGCGTTTCCTGCCACATTTTCCCCTTCCAACAGACTTTTTGTGGATGTGCTTTGAAACTGCACTCTGTGAACAGCTTGCTCTTTGAGAAACTTCTTTTTGTGTCTTACCCTCCTGATGGAGGGTGTCAATGATGGTCCTCTGGACAGCAGTCAGATCAGCAGTCTTCCCCATACTTGTGATTTAGTTTACTGAACCAAGCTGAGTGTTTGTCAAGGCTCAGGAAACCCTTGCAGGTGTTTCGAGTTAATTAGACGATTCAAGTGATTTGTTTAATACCCTACTAGTATACTTTTTCATGATATTCTAATATTTAGAGATAGGATATTTGAGTTTTCTTAAGCTGTAAGCCATAATCAGCAATATTAAAAGAATAAAAGGCTTGCAATATTTCAGTTGATTTGTAATGAATCCAGAATGCATGACATTTTTGTTTTTTTAATTGCATTACAGAAAATAAAGAACTTTATCACAATATTCTAATTTTCTGAGACAGTCCTGTATATATATGTATATATATATATATACATATATATATATACACTCTACCTCCATGCAGACACTGCAGTCTGTCAGTCTAAAGTAAACACATGTAACTGCTTTGTTGAAACAGGCGGACATTTATCAAGATTCAAGCAGCCGAGGAAGTTTCCATGACCAAATATTTATCCAGCTATGAAAAACTCTCGTCTGTTATCTCAGAACCATCAGTTTAAAGCTCCTAAATCACATGGATGTAATAAAGCAGGATAAAACAAAAGCCAGGGCATACGGCGTATGCCTCACATTGTCCTCATTGCGCGTGACCTTTGCTGTCTCACTTTACCACACCGAGGAGATAACAAACATTCAGCCGGAGAAATACAGCCATTTATAGAGAAAACACAGAACTGGAACGCTTTAGTTTCTTTTTCTGTGGTTATTGTGGACATGTTTGTATCTTTGAGGTCAATATATGGCTTTTTCATTTGAAATATTGTCTTATTTGGTAACTTGCTACTTTAGCTTGAGCTGATAATTAGAGGTATTTCATTTTTAATATTTACATTTCGCTTTTTAAATGCTGTACAGTGTTGCCGGATTGGGCCGCAACCTCCAAACATCATGAAAGTTCCCAGTTTAAAATGTTCAGGCTTAAATTAAATACTTGAATTTCCCCTGATAATCTTTCCTAAAGTAGAGTACACAAACCACACCACACATTAAAGAGGTACTGATTCTGGAGCAAACATTGAATTAAGACTTTGTTTTTTATTTGTTCATCCCTGTTTTATGACATCACAACCCACTTTCTATTGTTGAGGTGTCCCTCAGCTGCACAGTGCCCTCTGCAAATATCTGTTGTCTTAAAGCTGCATTATCTCGAATGTCCACCAGGGGGCGACTCCTCTGTTTGTATATAAGTCTACAGAAAATGACTCAGTAAACATTGTAAACATGAGTTTATGGTCTCAATCTCCAGTTTCAAGTCTTCATTTAGAACATGATGGCCCTTTTAGAGTAAAACAGACCATAAAGCAGGGGACGCTTTATGGCGGGGCGACAAGGTGATTCTATATAACGAGAGGAGTCGCCCCCTGATGGTCAGTAGAGAGAATGCAGGTTCAAGACACTGGCTTCATCTTCAGAACCGGAAGTATGCCGCCTGTTCAGTTCTGAAGTCACGGTGGTAAAATATCCAATAATTACAGTTGACTTTTAGTCGTCGGATTTAGTTTAGGCCTCTAAAATTTAAATCAGGTCAGACGATGACGATTTATAATGAGTGTACCATTGCAAATTATACACGGAAGGTACAGACCTGTATTTCAGAATTCACATAATACCATCGTTGTGTTGCCACTGTTCCTCTGGTTTCCTTCACAAGCTGCTGGTAGCCGATAGGGGCGCAACGAGTTCCTTGTTGTTGCCGATGATCGGGCTCAACAACGACAGGTTGGGAGTTCCTCCACCTGAAGCTCTGGCTTGAGTCAGCGCAGGTGGCTGCGGGTCAAACCTCCCCGTCACCACTGGCAGTCCGGCGGCCAGCGACCTGCCTGTAAAGCAGAAAAACATGGCCGCCAACTGCAGCCGCACCTCCTTTTGCCAGAAGGCGTACACCAAGGGGTTGATGAGCGAGTTGGACAGCCCCAACAGCCACAGGTGATTCTCCAACACGCTGGTGAGTTCGCAGCTTTCGCACAGAAGGTGCACTATGCACACCACGAAGAAGGGGCACCACAGGACCAAGAAGCAGCCCACCAGCACCCCCACCGTCCTCAGGGCCTTGACATGGCTCCAGTAATGGCTCCTCAGCTGCTGGTGCTGGTGGTGGCGGTGGTGGTGCTCGTAGTGTTGATGGCTATCCGTCCTGGAACCGGCTTGCCTGACCTGGCAGATTTGCTTCTGGTGGCCGCAGGCGATCTTCAGGATGTCCAGGTAGATGTACAGGAACACGGAGAGCACGGGGAAGAAGCAGGCGCTGAACAGCACGATCATGCCCACCTGGTGGATGACGGAGAAGAAGGCGCAGAAGCCGGTGTACCCGTCGGCCTGCAGCTGCCGGACCATGACTGAAGGACAGAGGACATGGGTTATTTGACGCGAGACACTCCAGGACTCCAAAAGTCCACTAACATGCGTAGAAGCCTTCAAACTCGTGGATGTATTCCTCAAACTTTACCTTTTTTCTGCCGTTGCAACTCTCAGTACCATTTCCTGTCTGATTGCCAGCTTCCTTTCCCGTAACACACCATTAAATACTCAAGCAGTTGTCTGTGTTTTTGCGTGAACGGATGCTAACTCAACGTTCATCGAACGAATTAAGTCGCTTGTACGTTTTCATGTGTCCAATTAAGGTTTGGAATACGGTATTTGCGAAATAAACCTTCGCAGGAAACGACGAAGGAAAAGATCGTGAAAATACGTAATGAGGGTTTTGGAAAAGATCGTGGAATAAGTTGTTAGGTTCAGGCTCACGAAACTAATTGATTAGGTTTTAGAGAAGATCGGAAAATACTTATTTAGGTTTAGAAAATGATCGTGAAATATTTCGTTTGGTTTCGTGTCGGGGTTACGGTTAAAATAACTAAGGGCGTGGCTTAACTTGAGTATGCAACTTACGTGACATACACATTAACGTTGACTTGTTGTCAACAGCCTCCTGGCTGAAAGGCCATGGGCTTCGGTCGTCTCTACCAATGCTGTGTGAGCCCGCAGGGTCTCGAGTCTCACCTGGCAAGAACCCCATCGTGAGGGCGCTGATCCACAGAGCCAGCAGGGACCCGACCGCGGTCACCTTCCCGGACAGCTGGGAGTACCGCAGCGGCATCTTGATGGCGGCGTAGCGGTCGAGCGAGATCAGGAACATGGACATGATGGACGCCGTGCAGGGCGACGTCACGAAGGCCATCCGCATCAAACACCGCGTCTTGCCCTGAGCGGTCGGCGTGGCGTTGGTCGGCGGATCGGCGTCGACTGCGGCGGCGGCGGCGGCGAGGCTCCGCTGGTTCTGAGCGACGTTGTTGCTGTTGAAGTCCTCCGCGGCCAAGCCCGTGATGGCCACGCCCACCAGGGCGTCGGCCAGCGCCAAGTTGAGGACGAAGCACCAGCTCTGGCTTCTCTTCTTCAGGACCAGCTTGAGTAGAGCGGCCGCCACCAGCAGGTTGGTGGAGATGATGAAGCAGGAGGCGATGCTCAGGATGGCGCCCATCACCCGCGGCCTCACGGAGCTCGGCCCGTCGGGGGTCATGCTAACACCGGGGCTCGGCGCCGGCTCGTCCGCTCAAATACGACGAGATTTTATGGGGAAATCCACAAAGATCACATCGCCGTTGGCTCAGAAACTAAAGTAGCAAAGCACTCCAAGAGGTCCGACATGTGACGGCCCTTCATTGGCCGAGGAGCGCCGTGCTGCCGCGAGTCCCGCTTCGGCGATCCGGTGTCGTGTAACGTTTCCACGGTGACTCATATCAAAATTTAAGGACGATAATCTGTTGCTCAAACATCCATCCGATCCAACCGGCCGCACCTGTGACGGTAGAAAGTCGACAGATGCAGAGAGACAGAAACACTCACAGCACTATCAGCAGGTCTCGCCTGTCCCCTCCCCTCACACACACACACACCCACACACACACATGCACACACACACACATACATACACCGTCTATAGACACACACGCACATGCAAACCCTTCCGCAGCTCCCAGCAGGAAAATCTCTACTTATCATTTTTTATGGAGAGTATATTTCTTTAACTAATGCATGAAGTACTAAGACCTTACATAACTGAAGATATTTAAGGAGATAAGAAAGATAAGCATGATGATCTACGAAGGAATTTGATATTAACATGACATTTTCCCAATTTATTCCTTGAATTAATCGAATCCATTTTTGCATTGGCAATTTTTTAAATGTATTTCATGGATACATTTGCATTATTGTATTAAGATGTTGCTAATTTGCATGATTCATAAATTGGCTGAGACATAATTTGTATTTGTAAAAAGCTGAGCGTTGAGATTCCTGACATTGAGACAATAAGTTATCTGAATACATTTAAATATTATATTAATACGTTTAAATATGCAAATGGGGCATTATCTAATAATAACTTTTGGGGAATTTATGGAGGAATTGACCAAAATAGAAAAAAATAGTTAAATACATCTTTTCCACTCTGAAATAAGACGTGTGATGAAAGCAACACTTCTCAGTGAATATGATTATGTTTATTACTCAGAATAACACCAACGCTGTAAATATAGTTGACGTTTTGCTTTCTGCATGAATAACATTCAGGTTTAGTTTCATCCATGTGGATGGAAGCGTACCTGGAGGGTACTGTGTGTGTGTGTGTGTGTGTGTGTGTGTGTACAGAGCTGAATGGGTTTAGTTAAACTCTAACCCAGCTGGCCTCAGGAGAGACATCTGGCCTGATGGGACCATTTTCCACTGAGATTCACACACAAATAGATGTGGTTAATGACGCTTCCTCATTAGCCGCAAACACTCAGCGCGTCACCTGGCAGGGAAGAGCAGCTCCAGTCTGGAGGAAAAATAAGAGCGACTGGAGATATTTTCACCTATAATTAGCCAATAAACCAACATAAGACCAATAAACTTCATAATAGTTCCAGTGAGGAAGGTTTACTGGTAACGAACCAGTTTCAGAGTAGTCCTGATCCTATAGACCTCGATCAGTAAACAGACCACCAGAGAGAAGATGGTCTGGTTCTATAGAGTTCTTCTTAAAGCTCCTCATCGGAACCACCGGGTCGGGTTCTGGTGAAACCAGATGACATCATGCAAGTTCACCAGAACCTCCTTCAGCTCAGACTCTAGCGGGGCCTCCACCAGAGACCAGTCCACCATGGACAGACTCACATGAAGCCTCGGACCTGCAGTTAGAACTCCTCCTCCTCCTCCTCCTCCAGGAGACCCAGGACGTGTTGCTGGACCCGCTGGAGGGAAGAGGGGCAAGCGAGAACCAGAACCAGGACTGAGAGGGGCAGACTTTCAGACCTGCTGCAGTAAAATTAGATTTTTTTCTAAACTGGGACCCTGGTGAACACTACCGCCTTCGTCCACAGGGGCCGCCAGAAGCAACACTAAATTACAGCGTTGCAGCGCCTTTACTACTGGAAAATTCTGTCGCTTTTCATGTTTTTTCATCTAAAGCCCGTCTTCAGATCAGAACCTGATACTTTGTGATCAAACACCTGCATGAGGAATGATGTCATCAGCCAACTAGCACGTTAACACACTGAATGTGCCGAACCTGGTGAACTGCATCATTCTAACCCACAGGTCAGACTTCTCACTGATTCATTACCCCAGTAAACGTTGTAAAGATAAGTTTATGGTCTCAATCTCTAGTTTGACTTGTTATTCACATGGATAACGAACAGCGGCCTCCTGGGTAATAGATATATTTTCTCAACTGCCTTGTGAGTGGTCTTTTACGTGAACTACAAACAAATGGATTTCTTGGGATTGTAATCATAGTAAAATTGGATGCCTGGAAGAGCTTAATGGAATAATCCAGCCAACGACCTTCTCTCGTTCTCTACTCTTTTCGGGAGATTTTTAATCTCTGATCACACGTAAAATACAAGCTGGCGTGCGATTGCAATCACAGCGGGAGTCTTCTCCAACAACACCGGTTAAAAACCCCAAAACGACTCTTCCTCCCAAGCCAGGTACGGCCCTCTAAGCACCCACATGTTCGTGACGTCATCCACATGCACATCTTAATTCTTATGAATGCACGCATATTGATCTTCATGCTCACATACACATGCACACCATTTTGTCATTCTTATAAACACACATTTTGAAGTAACAGCACTTCCAGCTCACCTGTCCAGACTACGTTCACGTTTCATTCAAGCATACCCTCGAATGTAAAAATGAGTCTTTATGTATTTCTGGAGGCGTCAGTAATAAGACATGCATGTCGAAAAATACCCACTTCTGTGATTGAAACAATGATATGTAATATTACTGGAGTGTTTAAGAATAAAACATTTTAATTAAGAGATGTATGTATGAGAGAAATGTGCTTCTTGTTTTGTTTTTTGTCGTTCCCTGACGGCTGTATAGGGGAGGCGGGGAGTCTAAAAATTACAACGCATTCCCTGTTTATAACGTCATAGTTGTGTCATGAAATATAAATGAATAAAGCTTCCCCGGATGTGTAAATTTGAAAGTGAACAAGAGAAAAAACAAGGAAAAAAGGATGAAAACACGGTTATTATATCAACTAAAATTGATTTGCAAAGCTTCTATTGTTGTAAAAGGTGCATTTGTCAATAAATCAGACGCTGATGTTATACCCCCCCCCCCCCCCAACAAACCAAAATAGCTCCAACAGACGCACAATGTAGGAATGCTATTCACCCCTGCATGCTAGACCTTTCAGGACCTTTCAGGACCTTTCGGGACCTTTCAAAACAAATGGTGGGTCAGCAGTAATTGTGCCCGGTGCCCAGCACCTCTGCCAACACCACCCTCCAAACTGCTGCCACCCATCGTCATTTTAACTCCACCTGGGATCTGCTTTCCAGGAAGCCGGGGGACTGCGTTGGATTTCATCCAAAGGGAGGAAGATTAGTCTGTCAGGAAATAGCTCTTCTCCAGAGGATCGTTCAGGTGATGATGATGATGATGATGATGATGGTGTTACGTGAGTGTGGTTTTCAGGGTGGTTTGTGGCCTTCGGCATGAGCTGGGATTCTTCTTTTTTTCCCTCGAGTCCCTCTCTCCACCGCAGACTCTACATAGGAAGTGGCGTCATTGGTTTCGTGGACCGATGTTTTAAAACCTTGAGTCAGCCGTCGCCATCTTGGATTATGGCCGTCGCCATCGTGGCTTTTTTTTTTTTTAACTGATGAACATAAATTATCATATTTGGAATGCGGATGCAGCAACAGCGACCTGTCAATCACAGTAAGCCCCGCCCCTAAAGCGTCCCCTGCTTCATGGTCTGTGTGACTCTAAATGACCATAAAGTACTAAATGATGACGTCATGCTGTATAGAAGAAGACTTGAAACTAGAGACTGAGACATAAACTCATGTTCACAATGTTTGGAGGTTGAGTTAGTAAGTCATGGTCCATTTCAAACAGGCCATAAAGCAGCGTATGCTACAAGGTGATTGACAGGCCTCTACTACGGCGTAGACCGGTCTGTTGTCCGGGTTTTTGTTTTCCAATTTTATTTATACCATGCTATAGTTGATTTTCACTTCATGAAAGCTAACTGTATAGCATGTAGTACTTTTAGAAATGTCTCATTCGGCGTTTCTGTAGTCCACAAACCAATTGGTGACATCACGGCGACAACATCCACTAATACAGTACAAAAAAACCTCGGAGTAACACAGCCACACTTTCAAAATAAGAGCCCGAGAAAGCTTGTTGTTTCTTTCGGCTTGGTGAAGAGTGTGTTGTCTGGACGTGTCCTGTTCATATTCCGCTGCAGACGATGTGAGAGTGGTTGCATTTGTGTTTCCCTCAGACCGAAGATGTCCTTAAAGCGGCGGCTGTTGTGCTGTGTTTACTGCGTGGCCGCGCTCTTCCGCAAGCACTGCTTCTCCAACGGAGCTCGGTGAGTCTGTTGAACATCTACATGTTGGAATAGTCCTCTTCATACTCGATTGGAAGCTGTCCTCTCAGGGGGTTCTATAGAACCCATACGGGTGGTACCGAGAAACATCTGTGTTCCACCCAGAACCCTTCTGTGGTTTACTGGTCGCATCGAGAGCCTTCACACTTTCTAGTGGCGCTAGCAAGAACCCACCCAGGAGGTTCTGTTGAGAACCCATTTGTGTTTTTTATAGGGTTTTCTCTCAAAGTCATCCAGGGAGTTCTCCCGAGAACTCTTTTGTATTTCAAGTGTTTGCTCTTGAAGTTGCCCAGTGGCTTCTACACAGAACCTTCATTCCAGAGGTTTCTTCCAGAACCCAACTAATCAGTTCCATTGCAAGGGTTTCCTCTAGGATCTACAAGCGGGTTTTACCAAGAACCTTTTTTATACGTCAAGGGTTATCTATAGAAGTCACAGAGAGGGCTCTTTGGATGGAAAGGGTACTTGATAATAACTTTTATTTATTTATATAGCACCTTTAAAAACAATGTTTACAAAGTGCTCTACAGAGAGTCAATGCAAAACAAATGGAATAGTAAGAAACAAATATAACATTTAAAAATATATATTAAATATATATATATTTTTAAACAGACTAAATAAAAGTTCTGCATGAAAGGACTAGATCACTTAAAAGCTGTTCTAGAAAAAATGGGTTTTAAGAAGTGATTTAAAAGAAGTAATTGAACCCGTAGTCTTACAAAGGGTCTTTCTATTTTTTTTTTGTAAGACTAACAATTTGCATCCAAAGAACCGCTTTTCAAAACCCTTTCTTCAAAAAAGCGATGTCAAGGAGTAAAGCCTCCTGGGTAGAACCTCAGGCCCTCCAGGAACTACCTCTCCTACTACTAAGAGCACGTGTGTCTTGGGCTTTTATTTTGAAAGGTAAGAACCAAAGGAGTGAATCTGATTTGTCAAGTTTGAAAAAGAAGAAATAAAGTTTGCCATCTTTGCTTTCAGACTAAGACTGAAGATGGTTTGATGCGTTTATTAGCGGTGCAAAAAACTCCGAAGATGTGATCTCACGCTGAGGTTTCCTTTTCGCTCCTCCTTCCATTAACTCCCATCCTTTTTCTTCGTTCCCACCCTCCTCTCTCTCTCTACATATCCCCTCCTCCCTCGTCTTCTATATTTCCCTCAGGAATCTGTCGTCAGTCATCCAGCAGCTTTACCAGCGCGCCCTCCGACTGCTGCGCAGCGCTCTCTGAACCACCAAAGAACCCTGATTCCTGAGCTGTGGACCGGTATGCCCTCCAGCGGTGCATTGGCGGTTAGAAGAGGAGAAGAAGAAACAGAGGAAGAGGAGTGGTCCCACTCCACTCTTGGACATTGACGTTTCCACCCACTGCTTTGCATTGGGCTCCGGCTACTGCCTATATTTCAGAATAGGAAGCAAAGGGTCGGAACATTTGTCTTAAAATGGGTATCTGCTGTGTGAGATGCTGGTGAAAAGGCTTTTTAAGGAGTTAACTGCACGCTCTGCCACTATATGAAGGTTCTAGAAACAGGCATGTATCTTCTAGAGGTCTTCACAGTTCCATCTTTTCGTTAAAAAAATCAAAAACCTACCCAATGGATGAATTCATTTTCAAGAAAATATCTGCTATCGTCAAGAAATGATAATCAGTGTCAATCTAAAATGCAGTCGAACCTATATGCTGCTAATCCGTCAAGCTGTCAGAGATAGGTCGCCATGGAGCCCACACTGCTGCCAACTGCGCTCCCTGAAGATATATGATCTAACTTTTGGACAATAAAAAATGATGGAAGCAGGCAGAAGGGTCTACAATATGTGTTTGAAGGATATGTCCAGGAGGTCAAACTGATTCAGAAATGAAAACAGGTTGAAAAGATAAAGATAGAAGCTAAAGTGTAAAAGTGAACCACGACATGACCTGGCGATCCGGACGGATCCTCTTCAATAGACCTTCGGTGCTCCTCGTTCATGAGTTCATTCAGACTTCCTCAGCTGCATACCTTTTGAAGTTTCGGCAAACAAAAACTACTATATAAGCGGTATAATTGCGGTTTGGCGCCATCTAGTGGTGAGATTGCAGATCGCAACGACTGAAACTTCTCCCGAAAATGCAATTGGCCTTTTTCGAGAGCAGGTATTTGGTTTGTCTGTTCGGGGCGACTGTAGATACATGGCAGCATGACAGAGGAGCTGCGTCTTAGAAATAAACGGCTCATTCCAAGCAAACAAAAACACAACGATTCTTATTTTCAGGGGATTATACACAAAATGAAATATATTAAGAATGTTATACGTGTTATGCTATAAGGGCTACACTGTTTCATAAATCCAAATTATTAAGACAAAGAAGTTTGTTGCTTACTTCCTGTTGCTTTTTTTGTGATATCTTTGATTTGTGTGTCGACAACAATACAATTGAGGTGAATTAAATTTAGTTTGGGGTGCTCACGGCAATGAAAAATATTTCTTTGGTAGAAAATACTGTACATTTTTGAGTCATTTGAACAAAACAAGGAAAAAGAACTGCAGATGTTTTGTTTAGCTTAGGACAGTTTCACTTATCTGTTTATTTAGAGGTGTTTCGGTCGTAACAGGTTAAAGGTCAACAACAAGGTGTTCTCGGTTGAGAGATACCTTACCTCTGGGCTATATGACAGTTGGCTATGGAGGTGAAATGAATAATGACTTTTACTTTATGACCGATTTCTCACCCTTAACAGCAGGTAATATAATATTAAATATTTTTTAATAATATAGACAGATCCACTCCGATATTCACATATAATAAAACAGAAACATATTTACTTAAAAAGCCTTTGTTTCATCTTTACACTATCTCTCTATCTATTTATCATGCAACAACATAATTATCACTAATGCAGGAACAGATAATAAATACATATTTTAGGAGGAAAAGAAATACTGTATGTTGTACACCAACCCTCAGAAATACAAAACTTCTGATAAAATTATTATTGTTAATCAGTGTATTTAATTGTGCATCTTATGTTGTGAATTATATTTCCTCTTATTTTTATTTTGCAAAGTGTGTTTAATTTCCCATCTTATTTTCCATTAATTATGGCATTATGTCTCTGATATTCATTCTAGGTCTATTTTTCTATATTGTATTTATTGTATTAAAAGTATTGTACGAATCAAATGTAATATTTATAATATTACTGATATTATAATCACCATATAATTCAACAAAGCCCAGTGGCGGGCCGTGGGCCTGGGGCCTGGGCCTTCAGTGAGGTCCTACACAGTCCCACCCGAATTAATCCACCTCTTATTACTATCATTATGATGCCATGGCTCTAGACCAGGGCTGCTCAATACGTCGATCGCGACCTACCGGTCGATCGCGGCGTAGTATTGGTAGATCGCATGACATTAAAAAAAATTGGCCCGCCCCCGTCATTTTCTCTCTAGCACGTCTTTGTTCATTTATTAAACTAAACAGCCGTCTGATGTTGATCGTATCTACACAACAGCATGTCATTTCTCTCGGCTCTCCGTCTCGCGCGCTGCAGAATGCGCGCATCGGGACGGAGAAAAAGAAGAAGAAAAAAGTCACTTGCACTAGTTTGTTCACTAAACAGGGCATTGTCGCACCCAAAGCAGTTTCACCGTGATGATGAAGACACATAACTATTCACTGAAAATAAAAGAAAGAAAACAAATAATTTGCAACATAGGCTATTTGCCATTTTATTTTGTGCCAAACATACATACACATTTAATAAAAAATAGAATGCATTGTATGCCTACTCACCAAAGACTGATTATTTGAACACAAAATCCATCCTTCTTTCTTTCCTCATTGTGGGTTGAAAAAACAGCTTTGTAGTCCGCGAATTAATTCCTTTATCAAATTCAGTTTCCTAGTTCTGAGGTTTTGCATATACCTGCCCATAGACCCCGCCTCTCAATATTGGTAATCCAATCAAAAGACGTGAACCTGTGCCGGTTCCGGGGCCAGCTAGAAGGCCTACAGGAGCCAACTCTAAAGCTGATTGGTTGACACAACATTGTCATTCCCATTCACTTGAAGCTACCAGCGCCCGCAATGTTGATTCTGCAGGCCTAAGGGCAGATGTTAGCCCCCTGGCAACACACGATGGCTGAATATGATTGGATAAAAGATCTAACAAAAAGACCAGCCCTCCAAATCTCAACCTGGCGCTGGCAGCAGCGCAACCAAGAGGAACGCTATGAAATTAAGAGAATAACTCTTACCCTGGGAAATAATTGAATACATATTTGTGGGAAAATATATTTAGAAAAAAATATATATTCTGATGATGTTTAGGCCAGCAGAGAAGGCCTTGCTGGCCCTGACGGCCCGCCACTGACAAAGCCCCATACTAAAGAGCGAAAGGACGTTTTCACGTTAGAAAGGAAAATAACTGACCAATGGGAGTTCACTCCCTCCAGAAGATGGCGGTAAAGAGCGCGCCTGCTGCCATTAAACCCACAAAGAAGCACAAAGGAGGAGAAAAAAAGAAGAAGAAGAAGAAGAAGCGCTTTCTGGTTTATTTGACATTAACGTTAACTGAAATGAGAAGCTGAGAGCGGACGAGAAGTGCTCTGCTACTTCATTAAAGTCAGGCTGTGCGTGAACTCATGGAGAACCAACTGAAGTAGGAGCTCTCGGATTTCATCGACTCAACAGGTAACTAGGTTACGTGACATTTCGAGCAACGGTTGACAACAGTTGTTACGGACATTTCTGAATGACTGAAAACACCCGATTTTCCGCTTTCAAAAAAATCGTACATCAGCGAAACAGCGAAAATTACAAACGTTCGCGAAAATAAACAACTTTTATAATTTAATTTTTTCGGGACACTTGTCTTCATGCGAAGGGTCAATTCGCGGCCCGCCCACCCCGGCGCATCAGCCAATCACATCGCTCGGAATCCTTTTGATTGACTGAACTCGCAGCCAATGGCTACCCCGCCACAGCTATGACGGCTCTCTCTCTCTCTCTCTCTCGCTCTCGCCGCGGTGTTCGGCGCAGTTCGCGTCTCTTTCCGGCGCAGTTCGCTGGGGATGCTGATGCTGAGGAGCCTCGCCGATCTGTAGCATCGCTCGGTCCTCACTGTTTGCCGCCATGTTGTTCTGCCTGCGGTTGCAGCACTGCGTCGACCTGTGCCTGGGCGGCCTGCTGCTGTGTCTGGTCGCGGGGCTGCAGCAGGTGGACCCGGCCGCCTCCGCAGAGATGATCGAATTGAACTGGAAGCCGTTCATCTACGGGGGGATGGCCTCGATTATCGCAGAATTCGGTAGGCGACGTGATGCACCACCACATCTCGACATGTCATGTGTATATATATTGTTTTTATTAGCAGCACATGTTCAATGCCAATCGTCTTGGTTTATGAAAATGTTTCATCTGCAATGTGCATCCAGCTGAATGCCTGTCAGAGCTTTTCGGTGCACATTTTTGTCCGTCCTGAAATTGCAGATGTTCTCGATTCACCCAAGTTATAAATCAGGTCACTTTTGTAATGTAATTTTAAATAGTAGCGCGGTAATTAAACTGGAAGTTAAGGTTTCATTCGTACAGATCTCGGATCAGTTCGGTCGATGGAAAGATTGACGTATACTTTATTGTCTCCGTGGGAAATTTTAACAGGGAAAAAAGGGAATACAGACGATACTCATGTAAACGCACGCAGTTAAATTGTGATGAATAAGATGTTTTACCCATTGGCCAAGTTGCAACTCTTTTTGTCATGAGCCAAAAAATTTAAAAGTTCTTCCTGTTATTGTTTTCTATGTATATTTATTATGTGTTTTTTTATTTGTTTTGTGTTGCACAAAAAGCGAAGAAGTTCCCGAATGTCAAATCACCCAAATATCTTCACTAAGGGTTTTACTACTTTTTTTTTTACAGCACAGTATTTTATTTAATTTAAAATTTTAGGTTTTTCCTGGTGGGCAGAGGGTCAGGTCTGTCCTTTTGGGTGGTGGTGCTTGATCGTGCCCCTGTCTCCGTGAGCTGTCTGTGGCTGGTGCGTGAGTGTGTGTGATCAGCTGCTCTCAGTGTGATCAATCAGCACTGTGATCGATCATCATTGAACTACACAAAGACTATCTTCACAGTGGGTAAAAACTCCACCCCTACCATTATAATAAAACACTCCTCTCTTTTCCTCTTTCCCCTTTACCAACACTCTCGCCTTCTCGTGACGCGTGACGTCGCGATGCGCCAGTCTGGCCCCACGTGATGCTGCTGCCACCCTTTGATTGAACACCACCCACACATTGATTGAATGCATTCAAACGGAAATCAAAGAAAAGCATTTAAATCAAAAAATAAAAATTCTTATATCTCTATCTCTCTTTTTGATCCATTGTTTGTTTGATGATCACCGATGATTGATGATGTGATTCAGGATTCACCGATCATCATCAATCACGATCACGATCGATCCCCGATCACCGAATTCCGATCGATAATTGCATTATGAAGCATTATTATATGCATTATATATATATAAATATTAAAAAATATCAAAACAAAAAGAAAATATAAATTACTTTTTTTTTGAAATTTTTAAAATTTCCTAATTAAAATGTTAAAATTGTTTGATTAATTGTATTATATGATTGTTATTATTATCAGATATGTATGCATTTTCATTCATTCATTCACATCATCATCATATCTATCATATTAGGACTTAAGACTTTAGGACTTTTTATAAAAATTTTTCTACTTTTTATAAAAAAATTTTTTTATTTTAAAAATGTTTTAATTAATGTTAAAAAAAATTAATATAAATAAAAAGATCAGATCATTGTTATTTTTTATATGTTCATTGTTATTATTTTTATTATATGTTTTTTTTTGATAAACGGTTATTTTGTTTGTTGTTTGTTTCTTTGTTTCTTTGCAAACTAAACTCTAAAAAAAATCCTTGTCCTTAAACTTCAAAATCCCCGCGCGCTCGATGGAATGATCTCGTTTACCGTGCGTGAGCATCAGTCTACAGAGCAGCAGGAGTCGGCTGGTGAGATGAGGAGATTGGGACGGGGGGACGAGGGACGCCGCTCGGTGGATCGGATCCCTGTGACCTCTCCCTCGCCCCTCGCCCCTGTTGTGTCTCTGCCGTTGTGCGCCCCCCGCGCTCACACACACAGGCCTGCCTTCTTTCGTTTTTTTCCCTTCTTCTTTCTGAGTTAATTACAGTTAGCACCAGTCATCATCAGGCATTTATCGCTAACTAGGGCTGGTAGAGAACAAGTTTGTAAAACACAAATATTTTAATAAATAAAAAAAAAAAAATCGGCTAATTTACTGGTCGCGCATGCGCGAGTTGATGAAAAATTTACTCGCACTGTGTCTAATTTTAGGCGCAGTCTGGAGCCCTGATCTTTCTGTTTTCGTTGTTATTTCATTATAAAATGCGTCGTGTTCTGACTCTGATGTAATGATGGAAACTTAACGGTATGAATTTGATATTTTACCAATATTTGGTGCACAATGTCCTGCATCTCGTTTTTGACGCCGCTACATTTATTTTCCTTTTCTATTACGATAGTTCTGTTTTGATTCTTATCCTTATATTTGTTTATTCTTAGGGACGTTTCCCGTTGACCTGACAAAGACTCGCTTACAGGTCCAGGGTCAGTGCCAGTACACGGAGGTGCGCTACAGAGGCATGTTCCACGCCCTCTTCAAGATCAGCAAGGAGGAGGGCATGCGAGCGCTCTACTCCGGGTGAGGAGGCGACTTTTAGGTTCTCGACAAGGACCAACGCGCTTTAGAGCCTCTGTGCGACCACAGAGACCTCCCCCACTGAGGAGCCTCCCCCACTGAGGAGCCTTCATCACTGAGGAGCCTCCCCCACTTTCAGACGTCCAAAGCGGCGCGTGTGCTCTAAGCGATTTAAGATTCAGCTCCGCTTTTGCGTGATGACCAGTGAGCCTGAATTTCAGAACTCTTCCCCAAGACTGGAATGTTGTTGCTCTGAACACGGTCTACCTCCGAGGATTAAAGTGTTTAAACGTCCTTTACTCCTCCTCTTCTTCCTCTCAGGATTTCTCCGGCCCTGTTGAGACAAGCTTCTTACGGGACGATCAAGATAGGAACCTACAACTCCCTGAAGAGGCTGTTTGTGACCAATCCAGAAGGTGAGCGCCGGCCGACTCTTAACTGCGACCGTTTCTGTTGACCTCTCCTTTAAAAAAAAAAAAAAATTTAAATCTCTCATCTTAAAGCTCTCGAGCTGCAGCCTGAACGCAGAGCAGGAGACTCTTCCCAGAGCGGGAACCGTGAAAGCTTTTACGACCATAAGAAGCGCGTCTCCCGCTCAGCAGATGGCCCAACGGCGCTTTGAATATACATAAAAAACTAATCAGGGATCCTCAGTATTAATTTGAAACGCCGACTTTTAGCAACCACAAGGTGGCGACGTCGAGCTCCGGCGCTCGACAGTCGTCTTCTTGGATATCATGAAGGACGACGCTGACGAGTTCTTCATGAACGCATTTAATGTGTGTGTCCACCACGGAAACACGTCCTCTCTGACCTTCAGATGCGTTTGGATATCCCCAATATGAGCTGTGTGTGTGTGTGTGTGTGTTAATATGTCTCGTCTCTTGCAGACGAGACGATGGTCATCAACGTGTTCTGCGGCGTCGTGTCTGGAGTGCTCTCCTCTTCTCTGGCCAACCCCACCGACGTCCTCAAGGTGATCGCGATCAATATCTGGATTCTCCGATCTATAAATCGATATCGAGACCCTGTGATGAAACGCTCCCGTCTGACTCGCCGGCCGCCCCCATCTTTGAACCTAACCCGAATATATTCATCGCTGATGTATTTATTAGACGTGTCAATACATTCATAAACTTTGAAGTATTCCTACTTATTTTCCTTTATTCTTCTTCTTCTCACTAAACCGGTTCAAACTGCAGAAACCGTGACATGAATCGATTATCTTGTTCAATGCTTAATTGTTTGAAGCCATTGATCCAGAACGTGTTCCGATTGCATCCTCGAATGTTGTCTGTGTGTTTTAGATTTTAAAATGAGTTCTCCAGCTCAATGTTTGACCGTTGTTGTTGTTGTTGTGTGTGTTTTGTTCCAGATCCGAATGCAGGCGCAGGGCAGTTTGCTGCAGGGCAGCATGATGTCCAACTTCATGAACATCTACCAGACGGAGGGCACCAGAGGGCTGTGGAGGGTGAGTCACGGTGCCGCTGTGTCCATGTCTTTGTTGTTGTTTATTTTAGTCACGTTTCCTGTTGACTAACAGTAGTTTAGTTTTTGCCAATGAAAGCGTTTTTATTCATCGGATCATGTTGGAACATTTCGGTCGATGTGGAGTCAGAACCACAGACTGGGTATTAGGAGTGGACGTCGTCGTGGCGACGGCCGCCGTTGGTTACATATTTACAGTCGCTATCTTGGCTTTTTTTTTTTTTTTGCAATTAATTAACCACAGTGACCACATCTGGACTGAGGAGGAGCGATGTAGAGACCTGTCAATCACCTGTAGCTCCGCCCCTAAAGCGTCCCCTGCTTCATGGTCTGTTTGACTCTAAATGACCATAAAGTACTAAATGATGACATCATGCTGTATAGAAGAAGACTGGAAACTAGAGACTGAGACATGAACTCATGTTTACTGAGGGAATACATCAAGAGAGAAGTAGAGTCACTATATAGACTTCTATACAACCAGAGGAGCCCCCTGGTGGTCAGGAGAGAGAATGCAGCTTTAACACATGAAGCATAGACTTCTATACAACCAGAGGAGTTGCTTTTTTTTCCAAGTCAGACTTATTCACCTCCTCCTCCTCAGGGTGTCATCCCCACAGCGCAGCGAGCGGCCATCGTCGTCGGGGTGGAACTTCCCGTCTATGACCTAACGAAGAAGCACCTCCTTCAATCGGGCCAGATGGGAGACACTATTTTGACCCATTTTATGTAAGTTTAAACTTTCTCTTTATGCTCTTACATGTCTTTTATATTGCTACTTGTCTATATATATATATATACATAGTTTATCTTTTGGAAGACGTCCTCGGCTCTGACCCGTTCACCTCGTCTTGTGTAGTTCCAGCTTCACGTGCGGCCTGGCCGGGGCGCTGGCCTCCAACCCCGTGGACGTGGTCCGGACCCGCATGATGAACCAGCGGGTTTCGTCGGGCGCCCCCATGTACAAAGGAACGATGGACGGACTGATGCAGACGTGGAAGAACGAGGGCTTCTTCGCCCTCTATAAGGGCTTCTGGCCCAACTGGCTGCGGCTGGGGCCCTGGAACATCATCGTATCCTTCAGAACGGATCAATACCAAACACTCGGTACTGGTCCTCTTCGTAGGATTATTTCTGAGCCCAACATTGTCAAAGACAGATGTTTTATATGCTGTATTAATCTGTATTAACGGGGCCGTCTAGCAGCAATCTAATAGTGCCATAAACTACATAAAGCGATATGAAGCTGTGTGGCCATGAGACAATATAAATATAGTACTGTTTACAATACTGTTTATTGAAATATGGAACGTTTTTAAAGGGACTCCAAAATCAAAAATGCATATTCCTCCTCTTGCCTGAAATTTATCAATTGTAAATACGACATGAAATACTGCCAGATTTTGTCTCAAATTATAAATACGATAGATTTTGTCAAAAATTATAAAAACTATTTTAAATACTTACAGATATTGTCCAAAATTATAAATACGACATAAAATACTGCCAGATGTTGTCCAAAATTATAAATACTACTTTAAATACTGCCAGATGTAAAAAATTATAAATCCTACTTTAAAGACTTCCAGATATTGTCAAAAATTATGAATACTACTTTAAATACTGCCGGATCTTGTCCAAAATTATAAATACGACATAAAATACTGCCACATTTCTGTCCAAAATTATAAATACAACTTTAAATACTGCCAGATGTTGTAAAAAATTCTGAATATGACATAAAATACTGCCAGGCCAAGCTCAAGTTCTAATAATCCTCCCAGATGAACCCTTTAAGGGCTCCGGAGGTCCAGCCAGGTAGCGGACGTGTTACTTTTCAGCGTTTTTCAACCGTCCAGTCATGAGGGAGAACGCCGTCAACGTCGTCCAATCGAGAAGCTCGTTCAGATTGTTCTTGTAAGAGTCTGAAAACATTGTGAATCTAAACCCCGTCAGTGTCTCCTCTCCTGAACACCTGCGTTCCGTTACTCTTCCTCAACGCCTGCTCCAGTTCTTCATCACCTTCGAGCAGCTGAAGAAGCTCCCGTTCTAACCGGAGCAGGAAGTGGGACTTCGCCGCGGCACCGGGAGCGTGTTCACACCTCCCCGTCACGATGACGCACCGCTGCGATTAGTCACCTCCCCACGCTCTTCCAAATTGTATGTTTCTTTCTTTTCTTCATCGCAGCGCGTTTCCTTTTTGTTGTTGTTTTTTTATCGTCACTGGTTGCGTTCTCGTCTCGCTCTCCTCCGGCACGCCGCCGGGCAGCGAGATGTTCCCGTTGTAGCAGATCACGGGGAAAAAAAAGCTGAGTTCACCAACCGACGACGGAGTTGGTGAACTGTCGGCCTGACGGACGGACGGACGCGACGCTTGTGAATGTTTTTCGACCCTCGGAGAAAAGAACAGAAAACGGGGACATTTAATTCCTTTGATGAGCGAATGTCATTTCGGACGAGCGTGGTTTTACGAGGTTTAAAACAAATTACTTGACATTTTTAAAGTGGATGGCGCGTAGTGTGTTTTGACGGCGTAGCTAGTCACATTTGGTTGAATATGCTGATTGTTCGCGGTCTTTTATGGACGCGACTACATCCTGACGTGGTGTGAGGTTCAGCCCACTTTCCAAAAGTGTAAGTTTGTAAACTTATACAAATCCGAGAATCAAACTTATAACTTTATATGTTGTACGTTAGCTGTCTCTGAAAAGTACCACGTTCATCTGAGAACGTCTTGTCGCAAATGTATTATTTCATATTCGAAGGATTTTAAAATTTATTTCAAGTAAATTTTCCATTTATTATTTTGATCGACTTTAGTCGCTGAAACTTTGAAGGATCTTTTTCTCTGAATATCCCCCATCTCCCACAGCTCTGTATTATTAGTAGTAGTATTATCATTATTATTATTATGTTTTGGTACCTGCAGTGACCCCAACACGCCGTCCTGAACCTGACACTCAACATGTTGAGCTGCATCCCCAAAATACCCTTTTGTGGGTCAGTTGCTCCAAAAGAATGACTCGCACCGGAAGCTAACTTAACTATTGGCGCGCTAGCCGGCGATCCGGTAGAGTTCGCTGCACGTCGATGTGGAAGTTCCGGTCGGTCGAGGCGAAGCCACGAAGAGGAAACACTCGAGCGGAGCGCTGCAAGCCGTCACCAGATTTTAACTCGATAGCGTTCGACGAGTTCTCTCCGCGGCGCGCGTATAACTCATTTCAAATGAAGTTATATTTGCTGCGTATTATTTAGAGTGACCTCGCTCTGCATCGCCGACCCTGTTTATGCGTTATTGAATCGGTTAGTTTGAAGGTTTTTCTTGAAAAGCTTCTCGAGCCGGATTATTCAACCGATGTGTTTCCCTGTCAAGCTGCAGCCACACGCCACACGCACTCTCCGCCGACGTCGGCTCGGCTTCGTTTCTGTGAGCTCGGCTTCATTCATGTCACGTTTGTTATTTATATCGCCTCCTGGATTGTTTTTGTTTATTGTCCTCTGATGGAGAGGCACTCGACAGGTTTCCCCCACCCCATTAAAAACGCCCATGAAATGTCACACCCTGATTTATATTTATTTATTTATTTTATTCACCTGCAGAATCCAAAATCACACCGATTTGTAAACGCCGTCTCGAGTCACCAACATGTGTATGTTGGTGACTCAAATTATTTGAGATGAGATTCCTCTGTTTCTGAAGTGAAAAGTGATTTCAACACAATCCTGTTACAGCGTCACGTTGACGCCCCTCTGACGACGCCTCGCTCGTACTGGACAGCCGCTAAATCTGCACAAATGAGACAAAGATCCTAACTCTCAAATGCACCGTTTAACGTCTCTGTGCTCCTGTGATATTTGCATGTTTTGTTTTTATTTATCTGGTAATTTGCAGCAAAAACAGCCCAATTCACAAATATCAGCGGTTGGCCGTGGACGGACACAGAGGTGACACACAGTCACTCACGTCACATGATCCTCCCGGAGGGGACGCACAAAAGACAGATTGTTTAATAAACTAATATTTAGATATTTACCCTCTATCTGCAAAAAAAATTGCACTCAGATGCAGAACTTTATGGGACAATTTATACACTTTTTTTCTTTGTGGATTAGCCCACATGTGTGTTTCTTTATTTATTTAGTTTTTGTAACTCCACTAATGAGAACTTGAAGAACAATAAATTGGAGTTTAACATTTTAAAAAGCAGTTCCAAGACACTTCCGTGAGGAAATGTGACGTCTCAATCTGAGCCGGTTAAAGCGTCTATCGACATTTATACGTTAATAGACTTATATTTACGTTTATTCCAGACGAACATGGACACATTTGTTAAACAAATGTTGGCAACTTCATCCTGCTGAGATCAGCTAAGCCAGGTTTGAGTAATCTTCACTGTTTTTAAACAAAACTGGAAAAAAAAGTCATGTTGAATTTGAGTGAATGAGCGCTTCCTTTTTTTAATACAACTATTTCCAAACATCGGCTTATAAACTCTCACAACTCGTGCGGAATAATCCAAGTTTAATTTACCCAGTCGTATGATCACATCTTCACAAAAAACCTCACCATTTAAAATGCAGCAACAGAAGCTGGAGCTGTTTTAAATAGTGATGTATTTACTTTGTGCAAAGATGCATGCGTTTAAACGCGCCCCCATTCACTTCCATTCTTCATCTCTGTTTCCTTTATATGTAAACGGTGCTTCTTCAATAAATGTCTATCACTAAAACAGTGTGTCTCCGTTGTGTATACACTCACAAACAATTCAACTAAGAGTACGATTCTGAAAATGTGAAGCTCGTGTATAACGGGAAAAGAACCTCCTGAATACAATTCCCATGTTTTCACTCGAATATAATTTATAAATCAACCAATCCATTTTAAGGATTGCTAACAGAGATCTGAGATGCATCTCAAACACAGATGTGTAATTACCAGATTGAGAGAAAAGCCAGCAACGTATAAAATAGTGTCATTGCATATTGTATTTTAGGACGGAATATTAGAGGACCGAGACTAGAGCCCTGTGGTACACCAATACTAATGGAAATAAAAGATTATCCTGGATGGAAATCTAAAGGTTGTCACGTTTTAACTTACAATAAGGTTTTTTTCTCGTTCACTATTATTTCTGATTAAGAGTCTCTGGTTGAACATTACCAGCATGTTTCACACTGATGGGACTTTGAAAGCTCCAGAAACGGTTAAGACATTGACCGTGAGTCCCGATTATTTTAGAGAGCGTAATAAAGAAATGTTACCGCCAAAATCCCGGTGCCCGCAATGAGCGCGCTAACAGAGGAGCACATTTCTCGTTCTTCTGATGAACTGACCGCGATTGTAAAGCACTTTATCTCGATTGATCGAGAGACGGGAAATCGATACCTCGAAGAGAGCGAGATGTTTCGGTGTTTCTAATCTGAACTCCTCGATGTCGATGCTTTTCTGTTGTTGAATAGCAGTTGTAGCATTAAAATGTCTGATTGTTCTTTTTCATTTTTCGGTTTGCTTTTGGTCCGTTTCACTGATCAAAATCAAGATGTCGACTTATTGATTTGGTATCGGCATCATTCCTCCAGACGTCGCGTGTTCTCCGCACATTTAGTGTAATTGTTTATTAATTAATTTGTTTGTTCACCCACTTCTATCAAGATGCTTCAGTCGAAACAAAAATGTTTGTCGTTCTAATTTAAAATGTTTTAAGGTTTTTTTTCTGACGAGAAGAGAACGATTTATTATAATGTACATTTTTGCATTGATTTTACGGTGGGACTTTTTCAGTGTTTTTGAGGTTGTTGTTTTTTTGGCTTTATATCAATTCGATGTTCACTCAAATAAAATATATGCTGTGATTGTTCTGTATCGGTTTGTGTCTCCTTCCTCGTCTGTTTTGGGGCGTCGATCAACGTCCTGGATTTTAATATTTAAAGATAGCTGGTATTTCATTTGCATGTTTTTGTGTATTGACTAACGGGGACACAGTTTATTTTAAATTGGTCCTCAACTCCTCACGGTTCGTCCAATAAAAGCCCAATCGGGGGCATTTTTCCTTTCTCTGAAATTATTTTGCAAGTCGATATTACTGTGTGTGTGTGTGTGTTTTACAATGCAAATATTAAAGGCCGAAAAAGCTTCATATTTGTTTTATTTCAGAACGAGGTTGATGGAAAAGAGGCAACTCAACAAAAAAGTTAAATATATCTAAAAAAAAATGTCGACAAGTATTACAAATTGTTTTTTAAAATTCATTTTGCTAATGAGCGCACTCTATTATCCTCGACATAGAACACTGGAGAGTGAGTCGGGCATCGTGAGGGATTTTGCAAGTCATCTCGTCTCAAGAATGCACCGATTACCATCTGGTGGTCAAAGGTCTCCACAACACTGTTTTGTTGTTTTGGCCAGACTGACACTTGTAAGAGGAAAACGATCCTCTGAGCAGCTGTCGTTGAAGAACAGAAGGAATCAGCAAATTAATCGGAAGCTTAGCATCAAGAAGTGCGAATTTAAAAAAGGAAAAAGTTCCTGTTTCTGTTAAGTGCACAAACACACTCGCAAAAAGATGGAATATTAACAGCTATTCGTACACCAAGAGACGGCCAGTATCGGGTTTGGAATTGGATCAATAAATATCAGATGGACACAATATGGAGAAACAAAAGGTAATGGTGGTTTTTGTTCTGAAAAGGACTTTTCAGATTATGTAGGAAGAATATAACTGAATTGGGTTGCGATAAACATGTCATACAAATACATACAGAATGTTGGCCTGTAAAAACAACATTGTGTTTGTATAGTGTAAAACTCTTCAATTCCACCACCGAGTCGACTGCAGAGGCCCCAAAATATTTAGAGCCCAAATGTTGTGTTTCAAAAAGAAGTGTGTGTCATTGATGCACATTTTAAAAAACGAAGTGTATTTGGGGAGGAAATAGTTGTAACAGTGTTCTCCTCTGGCATGTAACACAGACTTTGACTAAACACACGTTGTATTCAGGTTATTCTTCTTTTGGGGCCAAAACTGACAAATGTAAATAATACATTTAATGTCTGAATTCTACTCTTTTTGTCTGTAAAATAGTCATTAAAGGAAAGAAAGAAAATCAACATGGTGACCCCAAACTTTTGACTGGCTTTGAATATATATATGGATTAAAACATTAACAACTTTAAAGAATATAAATATAGTAATATGTATATACTTATACGAATATAAATATATAGATTTTAAAAAAGAATAAAATATATATATAATTAAATTAAACTTCTTTTGTATCTAAATTAATATTTTTATTTATATTCTTCAGTTTGTATTTATTTTATTTATATATATATATTGTTATATATATTTGTTTTTTATTCTTTTATATATAATATATTAATATGTTTATATATATGTATGTATATTTATATTCTTTGACGTTTTTATTTATATATATTTTTATATATAGTAATTCATATATATTTATATATTATGTATCTATATATTGTAATCAATCACACACACACACACACACGTGATGTAATCAGGTGAACGAGCTGCAGGTGTGTGAGCTCGGCCCCTCTATTAAAGCCGCATGAGAAGCTGAGCAGAGAGTTTCAGTGTCTGATGTGTGTGAAGCGGGAACAACAAGCGGCTGCGGCGCAAACATTCAGACACATGTAGACGTATACGTTTTATTTTATCCGTGTGATTAGTAATCAGAGCTGAGTTTTCTCTAGAACTCCAACAGCAAATATGTTTGCTTGAGTTTGTCCGGCTTCCAGTTAGTTTTAAGTCTCTTTGTTTGTTTTTTCCCAGAAGGACACACGTTTTATTCTCCGAGGAGGTTTTTGTTCCTTTTTCTTTTAACCGCGTCAGGTCATCGATTCGTTGATAAAACTTGGAGGTCACGGAGCTATGAAGGAGGAGATCGCTGCCGCCGTGTTCTTCGTGGCCCGGCTGGTGAAGAGGTACGGCTGCCTGGACAACGACGGCAGGGAGCGCTTCGCCGCCGCCCTCACCGCGGTTCTGTTCGAGAACTACAAGAACCACTGGCACCCCAACGCACCCACCAAGGGTCAGGCCTACAGGTCAGCGGCCTCTTGCTCTCGCAGTGCTCTCCTGTAGGCTTCTTCCCTTGTTTTCCCTGTGAACGTTTTTGTTCTGTTTCTTGGGAGTTTTTCCTGATGTGAGGTCAAAGGTCAGGGATGTCGTATGTTTACAGATTGTACAATCTTTGGTATTGGGCTATATAAAATAAACTAAAATGAATTAAATTAATTAAATTCACCCGTTTGGGCCCAAAATGTATGTTTAGGTTCCTTTTTAGGTGGAAGAGGAGACTTTTTATTTATTGTGCCTTTTTTTAAATTTATCTTGAGACTTATCGTTTCTTTTTTTGATGGTTTCTGTTAATGAATTTAATATTCATAAAAAGCTGAAAATGTCCGCGACAGACTTTTAACGCTCTTCAATTTGACAGATCTCAACCCTCAGGTGTGTTGATTTGGACCCTCCTGAATTTGAGACTAGGACTGTGGAGGGGGACACACACACACACACATTCTGACTTGTGTCCTGTTTTTATGGCTCATTCGTTAACTGGAGTTTGCCTCATTGATGATTTTTGGACCTGCGACCTCTCGGCCCTGAGACCGCGTTGTGCGTTTCCTGTTCCAGGTGTCTGCGTGTGAACCGGCTGCAGCTGCAGGACCCGGTGCTGCGGCAGGCCTGCGACCGGAGCCCGGTTCGCTACGAGGATCTGGGCCTCCCGCTGGAGCTGACTGTGTGGGTCGACCCTGGAGAGGTGTCCTGCAGGTCAGACCTCTGGTTTACTGGCGAAGATTTTACTTTCACTTTGTTTTGTTTTTTATTACAACTTTAAAAAGTGAAATGAACTACAGGTTTTAAATTGGTTTAAGTGGATTTCTTTGCTGCCAGTCTTTATGCTCAGCTAAGCTGCTAGCTTCATGTTGCGAGAGTAGAAAAACATTTGCAAGAAAGTTATCAAGTTTGTCCGAAAAATAAAGAGAAACGACACTTGCGGCAGTTTTTATATTTGCCTTAATTCATAAACTTAAAACATGTGACACTTTAAGAACATGTTTTAATTGTCAAACATCATTTGTATAATTGATGAACAATTAAAATGGGATCAAATAATAATTTATTTCGGCATTTAGCAGCGTTACCGGACATGTTTTGTTTTTTCCTGAAATAAGATCCCATGGCGGTCAACAGGAAGGGGCGGGGCTTCAACGCTACGCTGTCTGTGTTTTGGGATTTTTTTTGCACCAACTAGGTCTCACTCTTTCTTGTCCGCACAGGGTTTGGCTAACGTCGCAAATTTAGCAAGACATGCTAACGGAGGTGTTTGACATCAGTAGTTCCACAACACTAAATTGTCCTCCTGTGAAAACCTGTTTTTATAACTGTTCGTTCTTCTCTGCAGGTACGGCGAACGAAGCGCGCCGTTCTGCGTCTCCGTGGTGACCGGCTGCCGCAGAGCGGACGGACAATTTTCCCGCCGCATCCACGACGCCGTGGAGCGGGCGAGCCTCGACGTCCAATCGGGAAGCTCCTCGGACGAGGAGGACCTGGGCGTGGACAACAGCATGAGCAGCGGCAACCTGTCGGCCCTTTGCCCCTTTTCGGTCGCTCCCGGCAACACGGAGCCCAAAACCATCCCAACGGTCAGCAACCCCAACAGCGTCTACCGGGTAAGACGCTTTCTGGACTGTACCATGTCGTAGAAATGATTATTAATACTGGTGAGACCCTTTCTGGACTGTACCATGTTGTGGAAATGTTTATTAATACTGGTGAGACCCTTTATTGACTGTACCATGTTGTGGAAATGATTTTTAATGCTGGTAAGACGCTCTATGGACTGGACCATGTTGTAGGAATCATTAATACTGGTGAGACCCTTTATGGAATGTACCATGTTGTAGAAATCATTATTAATACTGGTAAGACGCTTTATGGACTGGACCATGTTGTAGAAATCATTATTAATACTGGTAAGACGCTTTATGGACTGGACCATGTTGTAGGAAATTATTTGTAATGCTGGTAAGACGCTTTATGGACCGTACCATGTTGTCGAAAATATTATGAAAACGTTTCACCATGTAGTCGGTCAGTGTTGCGATAGAATCTTGTGTCATATTAAGAAAATTAAGTTTTGTAAACTATGTTTGGATATTCAAAGTATGCATTTAAAATGTATACTTACTTGCACAAATTTCCCAAAAATAAATATGAAGATTTGTTAAAGCCAGGTTAAAAATGTTGTTGGCGTATAAGTCAATGTTTCTACTGGGGGAATTTTGGCGACTCGTAAAATACTATATCTCCATGTTTCTGGTGATGACATGTTGTATGAGTGAGATCTGGCGGTGCGAGCCACTGGAGCGAAGCATCTGGCCCTCGTGCTGGAGACGTGCCTCTGAGATGTTTTGTGACTGGATTGTCGTTGAGGGTTTCTTGACGTTTCCTTCTGCTCCCCTCGTCCTCAGTTCAGTGAGTTTTCTCCGGGCGCCCCTCAGACCTGGCTGAGGGACAAGAGGAAGGCCGACTCCTTCCCGCCTCACCCTCCTCCCCCAGTCGGAGGTCCCACCTCCCAGTTCTCCACCCAGAAAAGTTTCAAGTCCTTTCGCGCCACCTTCACCTTCGCCGGGCCTCGCGTCGACAAATACCACTGGGTCAGCAAATCCCGATAGCTCGCCAGCAACCGGAATCTGGTGCGTCCACGCAACGTCGACTCCCGTTTGAGGGGGAAAGATTAAGGACGGTTTGCTCTGCTTAAAGGATCAAGTTTACTCTTTGTATACAATTTAAGTGTTAATGATTTAACGTAATGCTATTTAAGCACGATTTTAAACTTTGAAAACGGTCGCGTATTTTAAATGATTATCCATTCTATGTGTATTTTGTTTTTAACTAAAATTAAAGTAACATTTAACTGTCATTGAAAAGAAATAAATGCATCCGTGTCAGCTCTGCTGGTTCTAAAAAGTGTCTCCTTTTATTTATTTAAGGGGGGGGGGGTGGATTTTGCACATTAATTTATGCCGTTGTTTACATTTGACATAAAGCTCGACATAATTCTGGGCCCATAATTGCAAAAACAAAAGGAAAATGTAAACTATGGTCATGTATCACAACCTTATGATTCACTGACAGACGGCAGTAACTGGTGTGTCCGCTCAGACTTTATAAAGTGTTGCAGCACTTTCTGCACACTTGGACCGAGGTAGTTCCCCGTGATCACTGTTGTGATGTTGCATACTGGTTTACCACCTGGGGGCGGAGCTTCTGTCCTTTTCTACCAGAAAACAAATGCTCTGTGGACACTTGAGCTGTATTCCAAATGGCACACTTTTTATTTTTAGTACACGCTGCAGCTGTCAAACGTCTGTTCACTTTGGATGTACTAGTTCATGGCAAGGCACCTTGAACTTTGACAACCGTTTGTATCTGCTGCTCAGGATTGTGGGTCAGGATCGACACAAGTAGAACGTTCTGGTAATTTTTAGGATGCTCCATGTAAATATTACTTGTGTAAAAGTAATATTATATTCCAGGCTAAATTTACATAGGCTTCAAGATTAAAGGTGAAACAAAAACTAATACAGATACAATATTGCAATTGTTTTTAAAGTGGTTCTACACTCTCGTAAAAGTTCAATTTTGTGGAAGGAGTTTGGACATTAAAGTCAAGTGATTTGACATGCTCGTATTGTATTTGAAGCCCTTGCAGCCTCACTGCAAAACAATTCCTTATGTAATAAAAAGGTGCATACAAGACGTGGTACCAACATGTTGTGCAACCAAGACACGAGAAGTGTAAACATGTGTCAAGTGGTGCAATAGATCCACGTTTGTGGGACCCAGTCGAGAGTGCTGCACTTTAACGACACGGCGGGGAGAAATACAACTTATTTAATCATTGGGTGCAAGATGTAGAATTATCTGGTAAAATCGGCTTTTGTGTCGGACATCCTGCAAACAGGGCGTCCAACGTTAGAACCGTAACTACCGAAAGAGGCCAATAATTAGTTTTTCTTCTATTTAAGGTAACTGATTTGTGTCCCTTTTAGCTTTGTTACCAAATAAACTGCACAAACACCTCAAATGTTGCATTAGTGAAGCCACTTGAGGCGTACATTTTGTCTTTACCCATTAAAATAAAGACATATAAACGTAAATTAACCGTTGTCTTGTATATTAATAGCACCGCATACGCTTGCGCATCGATTAATATGTAATGACATATAAAACAACGGCTCGGGGTGGCGGTGAGAGCACGGGAAGGAAGAAAGGACATTTGGCTGCCGTATTTCCCCCCATGTCATCAGTGCGTCAGCCGATCGGCCAATAGCGTTACGTCTTTCATCGCCCGCCGGAGCCAGGCGACCAATCACAGGCGCTGTTGTTGCGAGGTTAGCTAGCGCTCGCTCACATCCGGTCGTATATATATTGCCACGAGTTAGCGGCGAATTTGGAGTGTCCATTTTGAGCAGCGAGTCGGCGTCTCCGGTATTTTTTTCCCCCCACAAAGTAAGCACGCTTTTCTTTTGTTTTTAATTTCAAATTTTAGCGAAATAAAAAAGCGAGAGGGCGGCCTTTGAGTAAATATCCCACGTTGCGCCCTGGGATTCTTTTCAACGTGTTTGTCATCTTCTTGCTTTTTGCACGTAACGCGTCCGCTTGTTTGCAGTCACGTTAAACCTCGTTAGCTCGCCGTGTTAGCCGCTAGCCGTTAGCCGCCGGAGACGTTCACGCGGTTTTTGTCCCGATTGAACGATTCGTTCGTCGGCCGTGGCGGAAAGTAAACCGGCGTTCTTAAACTTTTTACCGCGATTATGCTTACATAGTTTTTTTCCCTTCAATTAATATTATTGATGTGCAGCGTGCTAACGGCTAGCTGCTATCCGGGCCTGCTCTCTGCTCGGACGCGGAGCCGCTCTCCGGGGCGACCGCCGCGTCCTTTTAGGTTAACAAAGACCTCGCGTGGGACCCCGAGTTGCGTTCACTGACCCTCTGTGCTCACGACGATCACTCCGCGATAGTTTTTAATGCATCTGTGAGTGAGGAAGCAGTTGACTGAAGCTTTAGCTCGCAGGTGAACAATGTGCAGCTATTGTTGCGGCGTCGAACTACACGTTGTTGGGGGGGGGGGGAGATGTAAACAACAGCCGATTGTGTAATCAATAACTTTATTGCAGATTAGGGGTCAAGATATAAGATGGAAATTGCATATAATACAATGAATTTCATTCAAATGATTGTACGGGCATCTTGCATTCATCATAATGTGTTTTCACATCTGCCCCCCCCTTCCAAAAAAATGCCCTGGCTCACTATGTTGATATTAAAGATGTATTAAAAACAAGTTTATTAATTGTACCACAATGCAAGTGTCATGCAGACCATAACCCCCAACCCCCCCAAACAAATGCTGTGTTCAGGCTCTTTGTTATGTCCCGCATCCTAAATCTGTCCCCTTCCTCCATTCAGTCTCTTGAAGAGCCCACCGTCAGAATGGCAGACGCTGATAATCTCCTCATGGAGACGTCGGACCAGAACGGCAACGAGGGGGAAGAGGACCAGAACGGAGCCGATCAGGAGCTGATGGCGGGAGAGGAGGAGGAGGAGAGCTGCCAGGGCATCCTGGAGGAAGGCCAGGGTGAGGCCCTGGGTATCCCGGAGGACATCCCAGAAGACATCCAAGAAGACATCCAGGACAACGGCGCCGAGGGCGCCGACGTTGGCGCCGACGTTGGCTTAGCGGCCGAAGGCGCCGAGACGGTCGACGGAGCCGACGGGGGCAAGATCGACGCCAGCAAAGGAGAGGAAGACGCAGGGTGAGTGAGTGAGTGACGCCTTGTGGAATCTGGTCATCAGGTGGGGAGAGTGATGGACGTACAGGTGGAGAAGCTTCTCCCCTCGGCTAAGCTGTTTTAAAGCAGCTGTCGGAGAATAAAGATGTACAAAATACAGGTCACGGGTTCTTTTCATTCTGCAGGTTTAGTAAATGCTGATGAGAGAATGATCATTTCATATTTGTAAATAAACAGAAAGTAACAAAGACCCTCTTGGACCTGTGGACACGGTCAAACTTCAAGCATTTCTATTTCATGTCTGTCATTCAGAAAACCTTAATTACAAAATAACTTCATTTATTAAAGGGTTTGAACAAGAGTAAATAAACAATTACATCATGGGTACTTCTAAAACTAGAAGGATGATGATAATCAATATACGGTTTGTAGTGCATGGCTGTATCCCCAATATGATGCAGGATATGAGGATTGTATAACGCATGGATTTAGTTCTAACGCTAAAGACATTTTACTCTTGGATTAATAATATAGTACTGAAAGTAATTGGGAGATTAACGGGTTATCAAAGTGCGGATGGTGGAAAAAAGAAAAGATATTTGAATGAGACTGTTCAGAATGACTAAATATTAGGGATGCGCCGATCCATATCGGCCGATATTCCCATTATCGGTTTTGATCGGCGTTCTCAAAACGGCCGATCAGATGACGTAACATCTGCGAGAAAAACTAGTAGAGACGTTTCGATCGCCGCGCACGCAACGAGCGGCGCCCGGCGAGCCGCAGAGTGAGAGGTCAGAGGATCCTCACCACCGAGCGGCGTCCCCGTCCCCCGAGTTGAATCTCTGGGTCGACTCAGCCGACTCTCACATGTCTGAGCCCCTAGAGACTGATGTTCACGGTAAACACATTCGATCGGGAGCGCGCGAGGGTTTTGATAACGTTAGCGGAAGGATTTAAGTGACAACATCCGGTTTTGCAAAGTTAGCGGAAAGAACCACGTGAAACAACATCCGTTTATCAAAATAAGATGTCGACAAATCAAACACTAACATATAAAAGTAAACAATGAACTGATTTTGTTTTATAGATCGTTTCTGAGATTTAGCTTGAATTATGCTAACATTAAAACATTTTTACTGTACCAAGGAAGAGTTTATAAAAATAAATCAGACTTTTGTATTAGAGATGCACCGATCAGGTTTTTGGTGCCGATCACCGATCACTGAAATCAGTATCTGCCGATCACCGATAATACCGATCACCAATCACGGTGTCGATTGAAGCGTTCTATTTATTGTGTAGCATTATTGCCTAGGACTATGAGGAAATACATATATAAAGCACCTCAAACATTAAAGAAATTACAGATTTCTTTAAACATTTAGGACTTTTACTTTGAAAAATATCCTAATTGATACATAAAAATAGTTTGATTGCTATTGTAGGGGATTGCAGATATGTATGGAACACATCTGCATCATTCATTTCCTGGAACTCTTGGGGAAATCTATTTACAGGACTTTGTTTAACATACAAAAGTCTGACTTATTTTTATAAACTCTTCCTTGGTCCAGTAAAAATGTTTTAATGTTTGCATAATTTAAGCTAAATCTCAGAAACGATCTTTAAAGATACAAAATCAGTTAATTGTTTACTTTTATATGTTCGTGTATGATTTGTCGACCTCTTATTTTGAAAAACGGATGTTTCACGTGGTTCTTTCCGCTAACTTTGCAAAACCGGATGTTGTCACTTAAATCCTTCCGCTAACTTTATCAAAACCCTCGCGCGCTCCCGATCGAATGTGTTTACCCTCAACATCAGTCTGAGGGGCTCAGACATGTGAGAGTCGGCTGAGTTGACCCAGAGATTCACCTCGGGGGACGGGGACGCCGCTCGGTGGTGATCCTCTGACCTCTCACTCTGCGGCCCTCGCCGGGGCGCATCGTCTCCGTTGCGGTGCGCCGCGATTGAAACGTCTGATAGTTCTCGCAGATGTTACGTCATCTGATCGGCCGTTTTGAGAACGCCGATCAAAACCGATAATGGGAATATCGGCCGATATGGATCGGCGCCGATCAGATCGGTGCATCCCTATTTTGTATGTTAAACAAAGTCCTGTATATAGATTTCCTCAAGAGTTCCAGGAAATGAATGTTGCAGATGTGTTCCATACATATCTGAAATCCCCTTCAATAGCAATCAAACAATTTTAATGTATCAATTAGGACATTTTTCAAAGTAAAAGTCCTAAATGTTTAAAGAAATCGGTAATTTCTTTAATGTTTGAGTTGCTTTATATATGTATTTCCTCATAGTCCTAAGCAATAATGCTACACAATAAATAGAACGCTTCAATCGACACCGTGATCGGTATTATCGGATCGGCAGATACTGATTTCGGTGATCGGCACCAAAAACCTGATCGGTGCATCTCTACTAAATACATGTTGTTGTGCTTCCTGTGTAAGCTTTTTGGGGGGAGAAAAGCAATTGACACTTGTTTGTTTATAGGAAAATGTTCGTGGGCGGCCTCAGCTGGGACACGAGTAAAAAGGACCTGAAGGATTACTTCAGTAAGTTCGGTGAGGTGTCGGACTGCACCATCAAGATGGACTCCAACACCGGCCGGTCCCGAGGCTTCGGCTTCGTCCTCTTCAAAGAGGCCGCCAGCGTGGACAAGGTGCGTCTCATTTACGCCTCGCCGCTGGTGTTCAGGTTAAGGAAATGCAGATATGATGCGTTCTGAGAGGAAACCCGACGTGACAAATCAGACGAGGCGATTTTATTATTAAACACTTTTTTCCAGCCTGAAGTGGATTCATGAGTCCAGAATTTATGTTTTTTCTCCTGAATCTTGTTAACGCAAACACTTCATTTAAGGCAATATTTTTCAACGGGACATAAATAATGTTTCTGATATATCATGTATCTTTAGATTTGTTTTGTTGCACATGTGTTCAAGACCCAACAGACAAGAAGCTTCTGGCTGTTGTGTCTCTGTAGTTTTGGCAATTGAATAAAGACGACGTGCTTTTCGATCGGGTTCGGAGGGTTGACTCCTGCCTCTGGCAGAACGTCGTTTAAACTGAAACAGCCAGGACTAAAATCAAAGGAATTTAAACGGCGTTCACAGACTCTTTCATTGTTCTTGTAAAGCATCGATTGCGTGTAGCGTTCTATAATAATTATAACTCGTCTGCAGGTGCTGGAGCAGAAGGAACACAGACTGGACGGACGTCCCATCGACCCCAAGAAGGCGATGGCCATGAAGAAGGAGCCCGCCAAGAAGATCTTTGTCGGGGGGTTGAACCCCGAGGCGACCGAGGACGCCATTAGGGAATATTTCGGAGCTTTCGGAGAGGTCAGTTTCACGAGATTGCGCAGAATTTGTTGACTTAAATTGGTTCACGAATTTATAATTGAAGTCTAATAAATGAGTGGCTAATGTAAGCTAATTGAGGACTTGCTTCCTGTGGAAAATAACACTTAATTTGTATAATTTCATTCGAAAGCATCTGAACCCAACACTGTTAATTGCTTTATTGTTTAAAAAGATGCTGCCGATAATAAAACATGCACCATAATTGAGGAAATATTCAACATGTATATTGGTCTTCTGGTTGAATAATTAGCCTTAATAAAACACTCGTTTGGTAAATCTGCATTTTTATATTCTGTAGCTAACATCTTCTTCTTCCAGATCGAAACTATTGAGCTTCCCATCGACCCCAAATCGAAGAAAAGGAGGGGCTTCATCTTCATCACGTACAAAGACGAGGCCAGCGTCAAGAAGTGTCTGGAGAAGAAATACCACACCATCCAGGGCGGCAGGGTACGAACACACACGCTTACCTTCAGGTCGCGCTGCCTTCATGTGACCCCTGAAGTCTCCTCGGCTGCATTGCCACAGAAGAACATGAAGCTTCCTCGTTGTCTGTTTCCATGGAAACTGAGGCCTGCTGCTGATGGTTGCAGGATAAAAACACAATACCATCTCCCTAGTTTGTCAAATATTATCCTAGGGTCTTTAGTGAGATTAATTTGACAGCTCCAGATGTTGGAAAATCATCTCTTGACTTTCACTAAATGTGTCGTCTGCAAAGTAACCACAGCTATCGGTAAATATTTGAGTCGGTGAAGCTTCTCTGCAGAGGGTAAGCTGCTCCGTCCTTCAATGTTGACATGAAGCCGTTTAATCGGCAAACATTTACTCACAAGAGTCGAGTGTTTTACTGAGGTTTCTTTTCCTCCCGCGCTCGGTCGGTGGACTCGATGGTCACGTGTGTTTGGTTGTTGCCTCGTCCTCAGTGTGAGCTGAAGATCGCCCAGCCAAAGGAGGTGTACCAGCAGCAGCAGTATGGCACTGGGCGCGGCGGTGGAGGCGGAGGAGGAGGCGGCGGAGGAGGAGGCGGTTATGGAGGCCGGGGAGGAGGCCGAGGTCGCGGAGGTAAGGAAGTTCAGGGTTCGTACGCTCATGGGAAACATGGAAAATTCCTAAAAAAATGTAATCTGAAATGTTTTGGAAAAATCATGGGAAATTGTTATATTCATTTAGTTGAATTACACAGTTTGACTAAAAGAATACACTTTTAAATATTCTTTTAATCAAACTATTGTCTCATTCATTTGTGTAATTTAATGTTTATCCTCTTGTATACACCAAGATTTCACAACATATTTGGTCATCAGTGTATGAACCCTGGAGGTTAAACTACTTGCTGGAGTTGGACTGACTAAAAGAAAGACCGTCTCCCCACTAAGTTGGCATGAATGACGACTTTAATAATCAACAAAGGAAATGCGATTTATATTTTCTAAATAAAAAATACGTCGGCACAGACTGACTGTCGAAATAATTAAATAACAGTCATTTAAAAGGTGCCGAACGTCACTTTGGATAACTATAGCCATATAAATACATAATTTATATTTATTATTGCATGTTAAATACTTTTAAAGTATTTTGTGTCTTGTATTCTAAAAGTGAGCCGTGTTTCTCAGGTCAGGGTCAAGGCTGGAACCAGAGCTACGGCAACTACTGGAACCCGGGCTACGGTAACCAGGGCTACGGCTACAGTGGATACGGCGGCTATGGCAACTACGACTACTCTTCTGGTTACTACGGATACGGTCCCGGTTACGATTACAGTGAGTACACCAACTGTCGTGTGACCTTAAGAGGCCTTCTTTCCTTCCTGGTCACTGAAGTACCAAATGAGTCATTAAAATTGGGTCATAAATCTATTTTACATTACTGTGAAAACATCTCCTTCCTTTTTCGCCGAGTGGAGCTTGACCACCATAATAATTGAATGTAACGTTAGCCGTGAGCTCCTGCAGATTTCAACGGCGATGCGTGGAAATGTTTCACGAGTTTTTACCTGAAACGCTGGTTTTTAGTGTCGCGTGGCCGTCGGTCTCCGATTAACCAAACGGGCTTCATAGTTTATTCTGAGACGCTCAGAATGTAACGGTTTCCCGTCTGGTTAAAGTAAACGGGTTTTATTCGGGGCAAGGTTTTTAGATGACACGTGTAGAATGAAATGTTGATGGGAAATTACCATTTTAAGATCAGTTCCGGTTGCTTTTGCTGACTGAAAGCGTCCGTCACACGTGACGTTGGCGGCCTCTGGGCGTGATACCCGGCGGCGTCCGGCGGTTTATGTTAACGATCACATGTTTTTCCATTCGACCGGCGTATTTTTTTTTGGGTGGGGGAGGTTAAGATTTGTCCGTGTGTCTGACCCGTTTGTACCCCCTATACAGACCAGGGCAACGGCAGCTACGGGAAAACTCCAAGACGGGGGCCACACCAGGCCGGCTACAAGCCATACTGATGATCACATGGCAGCGCAAGGTATGTCACGGTACCTCTCCTCACTGAAACCCCACGACGTCACGATCAAATGTTTAGCTTTACTAGAAGGCACCAGAGATTAGGGGATTATTATATATAAACAGTCGGGATTATTACATGCAGTTCAATGACAGAGTGATTTATTGTCCCAGTGGCGTAGCAGGCCGTACAGATCCCCCCCCCCCTGTTAACCGTCACGGTGTAAATAAAGTTTTACGATCATTATCTTCTAATCTTCAGTCTAACGCGATCAGGACGTTGTCGCTGGTTTCCTAGTCTCTGATCATGAGCAACCAGTCGGTGTTTAAACCAATAGGAGAGCTAGTAATGGCGGTTCAGTTACATTGCGATGCGTTCAGGCTCTGATCGGTGAAAATGAGTACTGGCATCTTATGATGTGTTCACATGTAATCTAGGGATATGAACTAGACTAAAATCCAGTAGTTTGAAGGAGATGTTTTCACATGAATATGAAATGGATATTTTGAGCTGTTTAACTTCCTAACTCTAAGAACATAATACTTCATTAATTAAGAATGACCATACAAACACTTGATCATTTTAATTGTGTTTAACTAAAAAGAAAAAAGTATCAGTTTTGATGACCGGCTGCTCTAATCCAAGTGTTTTTGAGTGAACTGACTGTCTGTGTTTCTCCTGTAGGACTCCAGTGAGACCGACGGCTGGATGGAAACACTGACTCGACCTCTTTTATGACACAAGACCATTTGTACAGAAAACATCTGAAATGTAACTTCTTCTTTTTTTTGGTTTGTTTTTTATCCTTTCATTTTTAGGTTTTACTTTTCCCTTTGGTGTTTTTTTTTTTTTTTTTTTTCTCTCGTCCCCCCCCCTTCCACATTTCCATCAATGGAAGTGTAATTTTTACTGTACTTTTTGGTACCTGTTTTGATTCTAATGTATTGTAAGGCTTGTATTTTACATGTTTGCTGGCTTTACAGGTTGAAAATCTTGGCGCTGTAAAGGAGCTTTTTTTGACAAAATAAACAGTTTTCAGTAGTTTTTTTTAAAAACTTTTTTTCCCCCCCGGGGTTCTGATGCTTCCAGGGGTGGAAGATAAGGAAAGTGGTTGAAGAGGGTTCAGCATTCAGTTGTCAAACATTGTATTATTCTCTTGTCTTTTGCCGCCACACAATTCGATGAGACGCGGAGCGATGGGCTTTCACCTGCCCTCAGTCGGTCATTTTTCTTTTCCCCCTTCATGTGGAATCCAGTGTACCAAGATAATTTTAACTCTTTATTCCTTCATTCTACAAAGACTGCCTGCACGCTTATTTCTTCCAGGACGTCCTGAATTCACAAAGGTATTAAAAGGTATGGAAAGCATACAGATGAAATAGGGGAGGAACCAATTATTCATGCAGCTGTGGCGTGACTTCCTGTTAACTCGGCATACCTTTTTACATTAGCAACGTGTTTAAGTTTCTCTGCTGGTTTAGTTTGTGTTTTTTTTTGTCAAGTGTCACTGGTTTTTTAGAAGTAACCGCTTTGAAGTTAAATGTCTGCTTAAATTTTCCTTTTTGTTTTTGTCTTTTAAAAGACTTTCAGACCACTGGAGTCTCCTCGGCTAGTGTCTCTGGCAATTTATTAGTAATAAACATTCTCGTTTGTAATATTTTTGGTGTATTTCTATTGCTTAATGTTACTGTTAATTCTGATGATGGAAAGGAAAAAAAGCAACCGGTTGCTTTTTTGTTTTTACTTTCTGGTGCTCGGAAAACTTGAATTATTCGTGTAACCCTCCGGATTGCAGAGCATACATTGACACATTTATAAAGTTTATATTCATCTTAAGTTATTGGCAAGTGGATGGGAGGTTCAAGGGAGGTACTATAACCAAGACTATTAGATGAATGGTTCACGTCTCTGGTTGCATGAGATGTTTTTAGTTTTTTACCTCTGGTGACTCTTATGAGACTACTAAACGTCCTTTTAGCTTAATGGTGGAGATGTGAAGTCGTGATCATGGTGGAGTTCCTTCATAGCCTAAAGTTAGCTTCAAAGTTCATTTGTGAAGATTATCTTGATGACCAGAAACCTGTAAGTATCAAATGTTTGTTACTTTGTGCTATAATCAAATGAAATGTAACATCCCTGCAGCATTAACTAATTTAAAAAGCAAAGTCTTAAAAAAGATAATGCAAACTTTAAATTAAAGCAACCTTCTGGGGAGCAACATGCAAGACGTATGTAATTAAGTTAGTCATTGGATTTGTGGTTATTGATTTAGAAATGCAGCAGTTTGGATAGAGATACTTCAGTGTAGCGTGAAGATTATTAGCAATTAAATGGCCTTTTGCCTTAATGAGAACACTTTGTTCTTTTCCATTTGCTGCATGGGAAGAGGATCGTGGGTTCGATCCCTGGGGCTGGCCGGCCCGTCACCTCCCCCACTGTCGGAGGTTTTCTTCCGTCACATCGGTTTTGATGATGACAAGTTTGATTATACGATTGTTATAACGTGAACCCACATTTTCTCTTCATCGCCATTTTGTTTTATCCTCACAGCTGCGATTAATTGCTACATTAATAAACATCAAGACATCTGCGTTCTCCACGACCTCAGAGTAACCTTAACATTATGAACGCGCATGTAAACAAGTATCTGGACTCGTTTCCGTAGTGTAGTGGTTATCACGTTCGCCTAACAGAACCAGGCCAGCCGCGTATACCAGTAGGAGACTTTTCATGCTGGAGAGCCGGGAGGAGCTTCAATTCCCACCTTAACTAATTTAACAGCGTTTTTTATTTTAAAATTATCCAAAATGTGAGAAGACACCTACATTTAATCTCAATAATAAAATGTATTTTTGTTTAGCATGCATCACTTACTTAAAATTAAAGAATCGAAATAGAATCATTTATAGCCCTAAAGTAATAATGCAAATAATATTAATCTTTAAATATAATGCTTCAGATGTACTTTTATTAGGGCACATGTTTATTTTACACATTTATTGTATACATGATTAAGTGTACAGCTGATCATATCTAAATATTTTATTATTTATTTTTCCATGTATTAATTCTAGGGCTGTCAATCGATTAAAAAAAATTAACTAATTAATCGCACATTTTGAAATTGCGATTAATTAATCGCGATTAAAAGGGGTTTTTTCTTCGAAAGACTAAATCTTCTAAATGAACGAGTAATCCCTCCAGACAGCGTGTATTTTAGACACTTGTTTAATTGTATTCTTTTTTAAAGACACAACTTCACACAGAGCTGTGTTTTCAAAGAGGCTCCTACCTATAAAGTGTCAGTGAGGTATTTAATATTGTGGATGATAAATTGTTTCTTCAGTGAAACATTCAGATTAGTAAGAAAAGGTGTATTAGAGATTGGTCCTGTCATCTTTAACACTGAACAGCAGCAGAACCAGTGGCCTTGGTAAACTGACAAATATGTAATGTTAACCCTCTGGAGTCTGGGCTCATTTTCTCGATTTTACAAACACATGTAAATTCACCTTTTAAAGTCTTTTGCATGTGACACATCCCAGTGTTTCCCCCACCATTCTATCAGGGTGAGGCCCCGCCCCCCTGTCATGTTCTCTATCGCGCCAGATTACAGCAGAAGTAATGTACGGTTCTTTCCTTCTAGACGTCTTTGTTCTTGTATTAAACTAAACGTCTGTTGTTGGTCGTCTCTCCAGCAGCATGTCATTCTGTCTCCACGTGTCGGTCACTCTTCCCTTCCGCCCCGCGTCACCGACACGTCGCCCTCTGCTTCTCTGTGAATATGGAGGAGCAGACGGGAGGAAGGAGGCGGACTGCCGCGGCTTGACACTCACAGGAGTGCAACAACTCCAACGCACACCGGAAGTCAACAAAGTTGCGTTAATTGCGTTAACATATTTTAGTGCGTTAACGCGGCCAAATTAATCGCATAGATTAACGCGTTAACGCTGACAGCCCTAATTAATTCCACTAAAGTGAAGACAGTCAAAAGGATGATTTTAATATATTTTATTGAAAATACACAGCTGAATTCTAAAATGAACACAATTAAAATCCTCTCAAAGAATTAATGTAAAATAAATGAAATGAATAAAAAAGTATTACTAGAACTATATATATATGTGTGGTCACTTCGTATCCCCGGCTCTGCAGAAGAAGTGTGGGACGCTGGCTTTGCATGTGCTTTGGAACAAAGTTTGAACAACAGATGTGAAAAACTAATTGTTAACAGCCGATGTTATCAATACATGATTAATATACACTGTTTAACACACTGCGAGGCGAGGAGCACGACACACTTGGCCTCAACACGTTGGGTTCCTGATCTTCCCTCACAAGCTGAGGGGCGATGGCGAGCAGCTGAGGAGCGACCGGCAGCAGAGTCTTCACTGTGGGATCCAAAGAAAAACAAAGAAACGACACGTAGTGAGAACGACGTTCAGGATGGTGGAACGTGAGGAGCAAAACTAAATAATAACCTTTTACTGAAGCTTTAGCCACAAGGGAAACAGTCGCTGCAGCTGGTGACTTGGTCCCGTGGGCTGGAACAACAACTCTTTGTCATCTTCCTTACACAAAGTGTGTTAATGCTTCTCAGTGTATATTTTACCTGCTGCTTTTTCAGACTTAAAATACCCTTTACTTTAATTCTAAGTTGCTATTTTGTTTGTCAGGTAACGCAGAGAAACAATAGCAATATATAGCACACAACCTGTCAATCAAAGATGTGGCATGTATGAACGGTTTTTGTTCACATCCTGGAGTGACAGCCTAGAGAAAGCATACAAAAAAAGGAAAACACTTACCATCATAGGCGACATGTTAAATCCTTCAGTTAGGAGGAGAGTAAGAACACATCAGAACAGGCCAGAACACGGGCACAATAACAAACTACTTCAAAGAATAGTAATGGCAGGGAGGACTCTGGTGAAAACCGAATCCTCCCTCCACACGGGTGGAGAAAAACCTGTTGGTGAAGACACATCCGGGGCTCTGGAGACTGCTGCTGGGGGCCCTGAAAGCACAGGCCATGACATTAGATTGTTACCATGTACGATTTAAAAAAGCTCCGTTTGTTAGAGTAGATCCACTTACTTAGTCTAGTGTTGAACTTAGAGGGAGACAGATTCAACATCTCTCTCTCCAGCTCCTCCTCCATCACTGGGAGATGAAACATGAGCATGAGGTGTGTGTGTGGTGCATGGTCACTACAGAGCTGTATGTGTTAGCGAGCTGACCTAGAGTTCTGGATGTGGCTGCAGGGGGCCGGACTCGGCCCTCTGCTGCTGCAGGTTGGACATCTTGCTGTTTTTGATGCACTTCACTCCCAGAATGAAGGCCGCATAACCGTCAGCCCTGCTCTTCCAGATCTGCTCCCAGGTGTCCTTGGCCCTGACTCCAAAGCCGACAATAGTGTCCCCTTCTGAAGCCACAGGTGAAGCGGGCTTCCTGGAGGAAAGGTACTCCCTCAGGTCCTCAACTTCCTGGAAGCTCCTGGCATAGTCCAGAAATGACAGCAGGCTGTCCTTGCTGTTTCCTTGGGGGTTGAATTTACCGGCTCTCTCCTCTTCTTCTACTGTTTTTATCAGGTAGATGACGTAGCCAATGTCGTTTTCGAGGAGCCATCTGAATGATTTCCCGTTGTATTTGCCAAACTGCAGGCCGTACTCCCCCATCACCTCGTGTCGGTCGGACACATCTCCTCCCCGCTGAAGGACCGCGGTCAGAGCATTGGTGCTCACATGATGCTGGAGCTGAGCAGGAGACTTGTCCTGAAGCGAGGGATCAGTTTTAATCCTCATGGCCTCATCGGAGGGATCCTGCCGCAGATGACCCGATGGGCCCTTTCTGAAGGACACCGTCTTCCTGCCTGGGAAGAAGTTGGTGGTCTTCTTCATCGTCTCCTGTGCACAGCAAAACACAACGCAGCGCATAGACAGAGTCCCTCACGTTAACGGTGATGAGCATTTGTAATAACTAGGTAACAGCTTCATTTATTACACAGATATAGGCAGACGGACAAAAAAAACTAAGTGTTTTCCACCTTATTATTCTTTATTCTGCTTGTCATAGAACTTGAACCCACCTTAAACGTGGGGAACTGTAGTAATTACCCATTCAAACTAATATTATTCATAAAGACAACTTAGCCAATGAGTTCCTGTTGATGTTGAACACGTTACACACACAACAATATACATTAAATACGTCCCATTCAATACTAACCGTACGGTGCTAACAACACACAGTGTTACAATGCTAACCAACACAAGTAAAGTAAACTATAGAAGCAGTTGACCAACATATACAACTGAGAACCGTTCATGAAGTAACTTCATTAACAAAATGCGGCGTACTTACGTGTAACTGTTGGTCCGAAAAAGAACTGCGAAAAGATGCTGCGCGAGCCTCAGGTGTGTTCTGCTGCGGGTCGTCTCACTCAAAGGGGAACATACGGGTCTCTTTGCCTCGTGTCCAGGGGGGAAACAGCGCCCCCAAAATCCCACTTGTGGCCAAAGTTATATCGCATCGGTAGTGATCAGAACTACCATAGAGAATGAATGGGAAAAGTTAAGGAAAGTTAAGGACTATTTTACACGGCTGGCGGAAACAGTTTTTTCTTTTTTCTCAACCGCTGATTGGCTAACCAAAGTGAGTACTAGCCAATCAGATGTCGAGTGGGGCGGGACATGCCATCAACGTCACAGGTATCGTAACTTCGACTCCACACCGACTGTGACCGACTGCGTGTGGCCGCAACTTTGGCTTTGACGGTTATAACGAAGATGGTCGCTAAAACGAACGGTGCCCGGAGTCACGGAGGATTCCACCTGTCAGGTAAAAGTTCAGCAACACCCCGACAGGCAACTGAATCGGCGAGCTAACGGTGAACAGTCACGTGGGTGACATCGGCGTTATGAACGGCCTGTCATGCTAGCGCGTTACCATGTTTGTTCGCTCTCAGTCACTTCAGGTGGTGAAGACGAACGGCCATTTTGGTCCGCTTTCATGGCGGCGGCGGCTCAGAGTATTTTACTTCAACGGCGATTAATTAATTAGCGTTATTTCAAATAGCGAGATGGTGACATTTGAGTTTTTTTCTTCATTTATGTGTCAGTCTCCTAGATTTTCATTTCATGGCCACACGTTTTTAAATATTTTAAGTTAGAATGAAGGTGCACGATCGTGAGTGAGAAAAATAAGTGTAATATTTATCTGGACTGGGTGTCGTGTTACAATGCCTGGACATTTAACAAAATAATATATATATATATATATATGTGTGTGTATGTGTATATATATGTGTGTATACATGTATATATATATTATATGTGTATGTATATATATGTGTGTGTGTATATATAAATATAATATGTGTATATATATATATTAGTGCTCTGAAAAATAACGTGTTAACGCGTTATGATTAAATTACAGGATTAATTAGTTCAATTTTTTTACCGCATTTAACGCACGCGCAGAATGAGCTTCCAATACGTCTGTTGTTGGTCGTCTCTAACCAGCAGCATGTCATTTTGTCTCCGTGTCGCATTAACACGACTCCGATCTCCGTCTCGCGCGCCGCAGAGCTCCGATGCCGGCGTGTGCGCGCACATCGGGACAAAAAAAAGTCACTTGCACTTGGGGGTTTAGTTTTGACGTGTGCAATAACAGATGCAATGTCCAGTTTATAATGTGAATAGTTATTTATTTATAAAGTTTTACGGCTTCCAACTCAAACCTAAATATATGTTCCTTGTCCAAACCCATTTGTCTATTTACAAAAAATGCATGAAATCAAAAACACAATGTCACCTGTTCAAAAATCTTTGTTCTCCTGCCAATCTAGCAACATCTGACCCCAGTGCTCCCCCTGAGCATATTGGCCTCTGTCTGAATAGACAAAGGCCCTACGCCCCTAGTGGTCCAAAGTAAAAAACACACAAAATGGCTCTTACTATATATTTATACATATATATACACATATACGTGTGTGTGTGTATATATAATATATTTTTATTATATATATATACATATATATTATATATATGTGTGTGTATATATATTATATATATACAGGACTGTCTCAGAAAATTAGAATATTGTGATGAAGTTCTTTATTTTCTGTAATGCAATTAAAAAAACAAAAATGTCATGCATTCTGGATTCATTACAAATCAACTGAAATATTGCAAGCCTTTTATTCTGATTTATTGCTGATTATGGCTTACAGCTTAAGAAAACTCAAATATCCTATCTCTAAATATTAGAATATCATGAAAAAGTATACTAGTAGGGTATTAAACAAATCACTTGAATTGTCTAATTAACTCGAAACACCTGCAAGGGTTTCCTGAGCCTTAACAAACACTCAGCTGTTATAAATCTTTTTTTTTACTTGGTCTGAGGAAATATTAAAATTTTATGAGATAGGATTTTAGAGTTTTCTTAAGCTGTAAGCCATAATCAGCAATATTAAAAGAATAAAAGGCTTGCAATATTTCAGTTGATTTGTAATGAATCCAGAATGCATGACATTTTTGTTTTTTTAATTGCATTACAGAAAATAAAGAACTTTATCACAATATTCTAATTTTCTGAGACAGTCCTGTATGTGTGTGTATATATATTTATATTATATATATACACATATATTATCTATATATATATATGTGTATAAATATTTATATATATGTATGTGTATATATATATATATTGATGAAAGAGTTTGAGTCGATGTTCTTTATAATTGTGACCATAGATCTAATTGGCTAACTGTCCACCTTTTGTCGGTTATCTTGAAACTGAGAATTGAACACGTGTTTCACCAACCTCTAAATATCAATGTCAAAAAAATAAATCTGAATTGAATTTCTACCTTATAAAGGTGCATGAATCTTCTTCTTTTTTTAAAGAGTGGAAGCCACTGGTGAGGGAGAAACACTCTGCATCAAACATGGGGAGAAGGAGATCTTCAGATGTCCAGCCAAGGCAAGTTTCCATCTCCAGAAGTTGAATACATGTTTTAGCGAATAGCTGATGAGTTGAATGAGGCAGAGCATTTTATACCTGATTTCAAATGCTCCAGCTTAGTCCTAATTGTGTCATTTTTTTATCACTTAGCAAACAGATGCAATGGAGGCCGGGGAGCATGACCGGAGTACAAGCCACCATCTTGCAACCGTGAAGCAGGGCGGATGAAAGATGAGGCCAAACCCGAACTATATTCAACATCACGCTACTGCCGAGGTCTCAAAAGAATTCCCTTGCTTCTCCATTCCAATCTCGGTGAGTGTTTTATCCAATATATAAACTGTGATTTTGTGAGACTGGTGGGTGGACCTCAGATCCTCTGGGGGAGTCCAGAGGCATGCTGAGTATACGGGTACATTTTCTGTTCCAGACCTCAGAACAATACAAAAAGAATGAAGCTAATTTTTGTTTTCATCCTAGGCAGCACTATTGGTTTAGTTGCTGTGTTGACTATTTAGATTGTTTTTGTTTAATGTTGTAGTTCATTTCTCCTCGCCACACCGTGGTGGAGGAATCCGAGTGGCTCAGTGATCCTGGGATCCTGTTGTCCCTGGTACTAGCCCAGGGGCGGGCTAACTTTTTGACTTGCGGGCCACAATGGGTTCTAAAAGGGCCGGGCCAGGAGCTTTTGGACACGCAATGTAATTTATCAAACCTGGAGATTGCGTCTGTTTTTTTATACATTTTCAATTGAAGGTGCAAAGTTAAAGAAATCTACATTTACTGGAAAAAGATCAATGTAATCACTTTCAACATTCAAAACGTATTATTACTAGAGATGCACCGATCAGGTTTTTGGTGCCGATCACTGAAATCAGTATCTGCCGATCTGATAATACCAATCACTGATCACGGTGTCGTTTGAAGCATTCTATTTATTGTGTAGCATTATTGCCTAGGACTATGAGGAAATACATATATAATGCACCTCAAACATTAAAGAAATTACCGATTTCTTTAAACATTTAGGACTTTTACTTTGAAAAATTTCCTAATTGATAAATTAAAATTAGTGCTGTGAAAAATAACGCGTTAATTCAATTACAGGTTTAACTAGTTTTTTTTTTTTAACGCATTTAACGCATGCGCAGAATGAGCTTCCAATCCGTCTGTTGTTGGTCGTCGGGACGAAAAAAAGTAACTTGCAAAATGAGCTTCCAATACACCACTTCAATCTGAACTCTGTCCGCTCTCATGCAGACGGTCTGTTCATCGGTAATGATCCTTCCGCAGGTTCACCTCCGGAAACCTTGTGACGACTTTTACTTCCTGTAGATCAGGGTCTCAACACGTCGATCGCGACCTGCCAGTCGATCGCGGCGTAGTGTTGGTAGATCGCATGACATTAAAGAGATTGGCCCGCCCCCTGACATGTTCTCTATAGCACGTCTTTGTTCTTTTATTAAACTAAACGTCTGTTGTTGATCGTATCTCCACAGCAGCATGTCATTTCTGTCTCTTCGCGTTGCGTTAACACTTATCGATCTCCGTCTGGCGCCCCACAGAGCTCCGTGCGCGCGCATCGGGACCGAGCAAAAAAGTCACTTGTCAATCTGTCCACCTGTCCGGGCGGTGAGGTTTCAGCTTTGCAGCGGTGTCCCCGCCGTCCCTTTCATCACGGCCCAGTTCAAGAAGAAAACCCACACAGTCAGTTTGCCTCAGCAGCTGCTAGAGGAAGACTAGAGGCCTTTAGATTGTATCATGGTGGAGTTAATGGTTGACAAACAAGAGAAAATGTTCTGTTTAACCTCCTGTTACCTTTACATTTACTAACATATTTTACCCTCGGGGTCAATTTGACCCAGCAATTAAAACCTCCAGAAAATTATTAGAATTAATATTGCTTCCCAAGTTTAAGTGTGAGGTACTTTATGTTTGTTTGTTGACTACCTAAATAGCCCTTTAAATAAATAAAAAGTTGATATTTCTTATATGTTTGACACAGTGAAAAACATCCTGGGGTCAAATTGACTAAAGAACACCGACATTAAACATTGAATGGGGTCAAATTGACCCGAAAGGTAACAGGAGGGTTAAACATTCTGTTTAGGATGAAGATGTATTAATGTTCCATATGGAAGAAAACTGCTAAATAACTGCTGAGTTGCAGCACCATTGTATAGAAGAATGTATAAATGTATATATCCGTCTTTTGTCATAAATCTCTATGTTCTCACAAAATATACCGAGAATATCGGTAATATGTGATTAATCATGATTAATCCACAAAAACCTGTGATTAACCCGATTAAAAATTGTAATCGTTTCACAGCCCTAATTAAAATGTATTGATTGCTATTGTAGGGGATTTCAGATATGTATGGAACACATCTCCATTATTCATTTCCTGGAAATCTTGGGGAAATCTATATACAGGACTTTGTTTAACATACAAAAGTCTGACTTATTTTTATAAACTCTTCCTTGGTACAGTAAAAATGTTTTAATGTTAGCATAATTTAAGCTAAATCTCAGAAACGATTTTTAAAGATACAAAATCAGTTCATTGTTTACTTTTATATGTTCGTGTATGATTTGTCGACATCTTATTTTGAAAAACGGATGTTGTTTCACGTGGTTCTTTCCGCTAACTTTCCAAAACCGGATGTTGTCACCGCTAACTATCAAAACCCTCGCGCGCTCCCGATCTAATGCGTTTTCCGTGAACATCAGTCTCTAGGGGCTCAGACATGTGAGAGTCGGCTGAGTTGACCCAGAGATTCAACTCGGGGGACGGGGACGCCGCTCGGTGGTGAGGATCCCCTCTGACCTCTCACTCTGCGGCCCTCGCCGGGCGCATTGTCTCCGTTGCGGTGCGCGGCGATTGAAACGTCTGATAGTTCTCGCAGATGTTACGTCATCTGATCGGCCGTTTTGAGAACGCCGATCAAAACCGATAATGGGAATATCGGCCGATATGGATCGGCGCCGATCAGATCGGTGCATCCCTAATTATTACCCAACGAAATACTCAAGCTCAATAATTTTTAATTGTTTTAAACCCCGCAAAATAATGGACGGATTGTCCTCAGAGATGGACTGTATTAAATATCCTGCCTGCAGCAGAAACGAGAAAGGGGTCTTTAGATTGAGGGCGATGTGCGGCGTGTTAATTAAGCTACCGTACCGCTGCTCTGCGCACATTGCTCTTAATTAAAAGACGCTCCTCCAAACTTTCCATAAGCATTTTTTTCATAACACAGTAGAGAAACTCACATTTCCGTGGGAACAGTGTTGTTGGTCACCCTTTTTTGCCTGTGCATCAAAGTCTGGAGTTAGTTTTGTTGTGGCAATTCTCAGGATAGATCTGAGGTGTTGGTCAGTTAACCGGGATCTGTGCTGGGCTTTGTTGACGTTCATGACGCTGAAGGTCTGCTCGCACGCGTAGGTCGAGCCAAACGACGCCAGCATCTTCTGTAGTTTGGAAACGTGGCTTTGCTAAGCGAAGCGTAAAAGTCATTCAGTTTAAGAGACTTGAACTTCTCCTGTGAGACGGAGTCAGACTGAAGCATACATTCATTGAATGTATTTAAACTCTAAATCTGTCCTTCTGTACACATTACATCTATTGCACCTGTCCATCCTGGAGAGGGATCCTCCTCTGTTGCTCTCCTGAAGGTTTCTTCCTTTTTCCCCTGAAGGGTTATTTGGGAGTTTTTCCTGGTCCGATGTGAGGTTTTGGGGCAGGGATGTCTATGTGTACAGATTGTAAAGCACTCTGAGACAAATTTGTAATTTGTGAAATTGGGCTATACAAATAAACTGAATTGAATTGAAGCTCGATCAGCTCATGCGGTGCTGTTTGGGGGTCTTGTGATGGGGGACAGGACACCAGCTGAAGTGACTTGTCAATTTTTTCATAATCAGAGAACCGACGGCAGAATTCTCAGTGCGCGCCGTCCAGTGATTTTCAGTATTTCTTCACGTTTCGGGCGGCCTCTTTCTGCATGGCCAGTGTGGGAAAATGAGCGAAAGATTTGTTTGACATTTGCCTGGAGAATAAAATCAGGCTCTCACATTTGTGTACATGTCGTGCGCAAACTGATCTTTCCCCTGCAGCTTAACGTTCAGCTCGTTCATGTGTGACGATGTGTCCACAGCAAACGCAAAGTCACAAAGCCAGTCCGCGTCGCTCAGCTCAGGGAATTCGTCGGATTTCCCCATTAGCTCCAAAAACGAGCGAATCTCCTCTTTGAGCTCCCACACTCGTTGACACACTTTACCCAAACTCAACCAGCGGACACGAGAGTGGTAAAGTAAGTCCAGGGCTGTGTCTACTACCGGACACTTGAGCACTTCGAGCACTGACTTTCAGTGTTCGGGCGCCACACTGACAAAACCAGCAGGATTCAGTGCACTGAAAGGACCCGGATGGCGTACTGCAAACGGGCAAAAAATGCAGTGTAAAACGATGGACACTACTCACCCTAAACGGGCGCCATCTTGGCTACGTAGCGGAAGAGGAGGAGCCCTTTCGCCAGCTTTTCATTTTATTTCTAAAACAATGGCGGACGAGATGGCTACGGTAGCACAAGCGGTAGACCACGGAGGCTCCTGCCGCGATGGTGGAGGTATCGCAGTTTCCACATGGGGTGGAGAAAAGGGTAAACAAGGGACACAAAGAGGGCAAGAAGTGCATTCATGTTGTCACTTTAAGTTTCGCGGGTATCGCAAGCAGATTTGCGTCCGTCACTTCTGCCAAGTGGTTAACGTAAGTGTTCCATTTGATACAGCACTTATCAGCCACGCAGTACACTGCAGATGTCAGTGCACTGTATTGAAGTGCACTGACATCTGCAGTGCACTTCGTAAAGTGTCCGGTAGTAGACACAGCCCTAGTGTGCCATCTTTTGGGGAAACGAGGGTATTGCAGGGGAAAGGGTGAAAAGGGGAAATGAATGAGGTTTTTACACATCCATGGGTTTTTACTATAATTTGGACAAGTTTGGCGGGCTGGATTAACCCTCTGAAAACGAAGCCCGCTACAGTGCGTTTTGACAGCTTTACGTTTTCAAAATCGGTATATCTCCGCGACAATACGTCGCCGAGATACGTTTAAAATACTGGAGTAATCCGGAGGATTTCCTCTGCCGTTCATTTCTCTACCGTAAGCTCCTCTGCGATTCACAGAGAAAGATAGGGGGACGAACGTGTCGGGTGACGCGGCACCGAGTACTGTGATTTGCCAATGCGGTTGTCCGTCAACATTTTGCGGAGAAGAACAACCAATGAACACTCAAGAAATCACAAGGACCTACCCACCTCCCAGGTGGAGCTCATTAGCAGTCTGTCAGTCAGAGAAGCCAGAGAACATGGCGCATACGGACTTCACAACAAGGAAGCAGCTGCAGCGACTTTGGCGAGCAGCGCGGCGCCTCAGAGGAGCTCCAGAGCCACGAGGAGGAACACGCAGCCAGACGAGATCCACTTGGACCGGGTAAGAGTCTTCACTAAACTTTACGTGTCCGTGTCGGGACGTGTCCGGACGTGTCTGTTATGTGTCTCGTCACGGTGTCTGTTACGTGTGGCGGTGCTGACTAGTATTATATTTTACAGAGAGGATTCACCAGCACCTGCAGTGCAGCCTGCAGATCCACCTGCAGCCCCACCTGCAGCTCTACCTGTCCGGCCAGCAATGGTCTCGTGCCCCGGAGGACCATGACACGATGACATGATGCCATTATGGTGTAGCCATATTGTAAATATTCTGTATCAATATTTGTGTATCAATATTTTATTTCTCAACATGAATATTATGGAGAATATGTTTACTTTTTGTAATGTATAATACATTTATTTGAAGAAGAAAAAATGTAAATGGTCATTTTTTATTTGCACACACCCCATGCAACTTTATCTGCAATATTAAGTCATTTCTCAGTCCCATCTTTATCATTTTGGTGAATGTGTGACGGACCACATCATTTCTACTCAAAAAACGATAATGCAAAATTAGTTTTTTGACATCTTTACATGTATCGAGCATTGTATTCAGATATTTCACTGCTTTTGTGAACCCATGACCTTTGGTAAACCAATTTTAAACACGAAAACAGTTGGTCCACATGAGTAAAGGTGTGTTTTCAGAAGAGATATGATGAATTTTTAGAAATCGAACTTACATTTTCAGCTTTAGGGCCATATTTTTTCTTTCCACTTGTACCTGAGGTCAATTGTGCCTCATTATATAGAGAGCTGAGATTGTTCTGGAATTTTTGATGTATAACACATGGGTATGTGTCATATGCAAAAGCCTTTTAAAGGTGAATTTAATTTTGTTTGTAAAATCGAGAAAATGACTCCAGAGGGTTAAGAAGCCTAACGGGCCGTAGTTTGCCCATGTCTGTACTATCCCCTGGTCGGGTCTCCCAGGGCAAAAGGGTCTCGGGGGACAGTCCAGACTTAAAAAGGACATCTTCAAATTCCCTCCTCGTAAAAGAGTTAAAAAGAAACATAAGCACTCCCCGTCGGGGAATCGAACCCTTTTTTTGAAGACAAATATCCTACACATGGGTTTGACATGTTAAATTCATATATATACACCGTTTAAAAAAATGTTTTTCCTCGTCTTCACAGTGTATAGTAACATGTGGGATGTATGTGCATGTAAAATATGGGACACCTATCTTAAAAAAAGGACACCTTCATACAAAAAAGGGCACATTACCTACATATGTTAGTATAATGGAGTACCTCCGCTTGGTATGCTACGTGTGCTGCGTTTGTGTATGTTTCAATACATCCAATTGCTGGCAAGTTAAAAATGTGTAGAAAACAAAAAAGGTTACTCCCCGTCAGGGAATCGAACCCTGGTCTTCCGCGTGACAAGCGGAGATACTGTCCACTATACTAACGAGGAGGGACACTTGTGTCTTTTTGACTTGTCCTTTTTTTTTTTAAGACAATTGTCCTACACATATGTATTAGGGATGCACCGATCTGATCGGCGCCGATCCATATCGGCCGATATTCCCATTATCGGTTTTCATCGGCGTTCTCAAAACGGCCGATCAGATGACGTAACATCTGCGAGAACTATCAGACGTTTCAATCGCCGCGCACATAGCGGAGACGATGCCCGGCGAGGCCAGAGTGAGAGGTCCACGAGGGGATCCTCACCACCGAGCGGCGTCCCCGTCCCCCGAGTTGAATCACTGGGTCAACTCAGCCGACTCTCACATGTCTGCCCCTATAGACTGATGCTCACGGTAAACGCATTCGATCGGGAGCGCGCGAGGGTTTTGATAAAGTTAGCGGAAGGATTTAAGTGACAACATCCAGTTTTGCAAAGTTAGCGGAAAGAATCACGTGAAACAATATCCGTTTATCAAAATAAGATGTCGACAAATCATACACTATTACATATAAGTAAACAATGAACTGATTTTGTATCTTTATAGATCGTTTCTGAGATTTAGCTTAAATTATGCTAACATTAAAACATTTTTACTGTACCAAGGAAGAGTTTATAAAAATAAGTCAGACTTTTGTATGTTAAAAAAGTCCTGTATATAGATTTCCCCAAGAGTTCCAGGAAATGAATAATGCAGATGTGTTCCATACATATCTGAAATCCCCTACAATAGCAATCAAACAATTGTAATGTATCAATTAGGACATTTTTCAAAGTAAAAGTCCTAAATGTTTAAAGAAATCGGTAATTTCTTTAATGTTTGAGTTGCTTTATATATGTATTTCCTCATAGTCCTAGGCAATAATGCTACACAATAAATAGAATGCTTCAATCGACACCGTGATCGGTTTTATCGGATCGGCAGATACTGATTTCAGTGATCGGTATTATCGGTGATCGGCAGATACTGATTTCAGTGATCGGTGATCGGCACCAAAAACCTGATCGGTGCATCTCTAATATGTATACGTTAAATTTATATATTTAGACAGTTTTTTTCATCTTTTATTAATTTCATTTTAAATTTGTTTCCATAAACTTGTCTCCAGAGTGTATAGTAACCTGTGGGATGTTGTGCATGTATTAGTGGGACGTATGTAACATGTGGGACACCTATCTTAAAAAAGGACCCCTTCAATTGCCCTCCTTGTTAAATAATTAAAAAGAAAAAGTTTACCCCGTCGGGGAATCAAACCCCGGTCTTCCGTCTTTTTTTGAAGACACATGTCCCATACATGAGTGACATGTTAAATTGCTAAATTTGCACTTCATTTATAATTTGTGAACTTGTCTTCACAGTGCATAGTAGTATATGGTACACCTATGTTAAAATGGGATACCTCCTGATCCACCAACATGTCCCTCCTCGTTAGTATAGTGGACAGTATCTCCGCTTGTCACGCGGAAGACCAGGGTTCGATTCCCTGACGGGGAGTAACCTTTTCTTTTTCTCTACACATTTGTTTTTACATCTTTGACAACAATTGGATGCCCTTAAACATATACACGAATTTAGCATTAGGGGGCGCTGTGACAATGTGAACATATACGTGCATTATGTGTATCTACGTGAAGTCTAGACCTTGTCAAGTAAATTACATGTGAATATGAAGCTTTTTAGGCTGATTTGCTTTAGCCACTCGGTGGCGCTATGACTATAATTAGCATATGGATCTCTTTATGGTCCTTATGTCATGAGAAATTTGGAGCAGATTGGATAATGTATGGCCGAGCTACATCAACTTACATTTTAATGGCATGTGGTGTTTCTTTGCCTCTCCGGAGAATGCACAAACTTTAATATTTCTAAAATCTTTAAAAGATTTTTCAAGACAAAGGTCTCAAGACCTTACTGGCCTAGTTTAGAATGAATCAGGTTTAAGCTCTAGGAGGCGTTAACTGTTTACCAACCCCCCAAAACGTGAACAAATAATGCAAAAAAGGCATATATTGAGGGATTTATTGTAGCGCCCCCTAATGTTCAAATATTATGAAAAAATTAGGCTACTTTAAAGGATGTCATGTGAACATAGGTTAGCAATTTGGTTATAGGCCAGGTGATTTGGAAGTTAGGTGTCTTTACAGGCCACACCCCTTTGAAGTTCTTTGGTTAATATTCTCTGAACGCAGTGGGATATTAACAGCTTCAAAACTTTTTTTTACAAAATTCAAAATGGTGGAAAATGTTAGTGGGCGGAGCTTATGGTCTTTGTTATTTTTTGTAGAGCAGGTCCAAGAGGACATGAAAGATAAATTTCAAGGCAATCCGCCCTTGAAGGCAAACAATGTGGCCTTTTGAACAAAAATACAGTCTAGGGGGCGCTATCGAGCCATATTAGCATTCCGAAGCATTCAAATCATATCAGGTAACTACATCTTAGACTGTTAATGTGTGTGCTAAGTTTAGTTACATTTTGAGCATGTTTAGTCCCTCCAAAGCCCCTTCGTTGTTTGATGCGAAGAAGTTCACAGGTCTACCAGGAAGAGAGATGTGGACAACCACTGTTGCATGGTCAGATATCACAATGGGATTGTAGGAGCATGAACTAACAGATGGTAGGAGTTTGCTATCAATGAGAAAGGAATCAATACGGGAGAATGTGCCATGGACATGAGAAGAAGAAAAAACAGTTTAGTACTAGAATTGAGAAAGCGCTGGGCATCTGCGACTGAATATTGCTCCATAAACATCTGAATAAATGTTGCTGATTTAGATAGACCAGAGGGCTTATTGGATGATCGATCAAGTGATGGGTCAAGACGGCAATTGAAATCACCAGCAAGAATGAGTTGGTGGGAGTCAAAGTCAGAGAGAGAGAAAAAAACGTTTTGGAAAAAATTATCGTTGTCCCAGTTTAGACCATACACATTTGCCAAAATCAAGTTATGACCTCCTATTTTGCCTGTGATGCCATAGCACCCATTTGTGTCAGACACCACTTTGGTAACGGAGAGGGGCACTGATTTGTGAATAAGAATTGCAACCCCCCCCCTGGCTTTACTTGAAAGAGGCGTGAAAAACTTGGCCCACCCGACCCCTCCGGAGTTTAAGGTGATCTGAAGGCAGGTGAGTTTCTCGTAAAAAGGCTATTTTAGTGACAAAACAGTTGCAAAACAGGTATAAACTGGCTTACATTCAGCAATCGGCGCTTACCAAGCACAAACATGATCTGAAACCCAAAACAACGAACCTCGAACAAAACAGGAGGGAAACAAACCAGCTGTAGGTGCTGTATAACGGATGCATAGTAGGCTACCCCAGACAAATATAGCCTTGTTTATAGTTAACTAGTTTACTCTTTTAAAATTATTATGTGTCACATACTCAAACACAACTTGCATAGCTTTCTCCCCGGAGTCCTTTTGACTTCCGATGACCCTATGAGACGTCATAGATCCTGTCTGCCTGATGGATCATCGAGGTCTGGATCGTGGAATATGCCTACTACCAACTATGCGATGGCCCTGCTGAGACTCCGCCCACTCCTCCTCTCTACCTCCATCTGCCTGATGGATCGTGGAGGTCTCCATCGTGGAATATGCCTTCTACCAACTATGCCATGGCCCTGCTGAGACTCCGCCCACTCCTCTCTACCTCCATCTGCCTGATGGATCGTGGAGATCTATTGTGGAATATGCCTACTACCAACTATTCATACACTGTCATATTCATTGATTGTTGTAACTGTTTTAATTTGTGTATAATGATTCATTCTGTATAGGGCTGCAACAACAAATCGATAAAAATCAATTATTAAAATAGTTGGCAACGAATTTCATTATCGATTCGTTGTGTCGCGCGATTATTACGGCGCTCAATAAGTCGCGGATTATAATAAAAGTTGAGTTGAGAGCAAAGCCGCGCAAGAGAAACCAGAGCGGAGCGGAGAGCGAGCACAGACGGAACGCTGCGTTGTGAGAGCCAATCAGCGCTGAGCTGCCCTGCTGTTGATGAATCTAATTGGCTGCTGCTGCTCACGTGGCGCTGGAAGCGGAAGTCATTCACGTCGTCGGAGACATTCACGGAGCTGAGTGCGCCTACGGGTGACGTTATGAACCCAGACACCAGGGCGCTACATGTTACGACGTGTGTGGCATTTCCACAAGAGTATAACGTAGAAAACATTGTTATTTATTCCGTGGCGTATGGCGGAAAATATTTTCTCACGGAGAAAGGCAACAGAGATAAGCCCCGCCCCTCACCGTATGAGGCGTTTAACCCATAAATAGCCAACTCAGGAGAGTAAAGCGCTGTCAGTCTCTTTGTGACGGTTCATCCACATGCTGACCAGTGGGTCTCCAGGACCTTTCCATGACTTTAAACCAAATTTCCATGATTAAACATTTTGTGAAAACTCTGTCTATACATGACAAAGTGAGAAGATGTAGTATTTAAACTAACAATGAGAATTCCAAAGCATATAGTATATATTCTGTGTAAATTAACATTTGAATATAACACATTTGCATTACTTTTCCAATTATTATGGGATTTTATTTTTTTTAAATTACTTTTCTAGGCCTGCTAATAGCCATTTAAAAATTCCATGACGTTTCCAGGTTTTCCATGACCGTACGGACCCTGTTTTGAATAAAGGGTTGACAATTATTTTGTTTTTGTTTTTTTATTCGATTAATCGACAAAATAATCAACCGATTAATCGATTATCAAAATAATCGTTAGTTGCAGCCCTAATTCTGTACACATGACATGTATTACACCTGTCCATCCTGGAGAGGGATCCTCCTCTGTTGCTCTCCTGAAGGGTTCTTCCCTTTTTTCCCCGTGAAGGGTTGTTTGGGAGTTGTTCCTGATCCGATGTGGGGTCAAAGGTTAGGGATGTCTGTATGTACAGATTGTAAATCACTATGAGGCAAATTTCTAATTTGTGAAAATGGGCTATGCAAATAAACTGAATTGAATTGAATTGAACTCGCTCCGGTCAAGACATCAAAATATATTTTTTAAAGCTCCGGTTTAAATTTTTTTTTTTTTACAACCTTTAGTAGCCAGGAGACCTTTGTCTCTCCCTCACCCCCCACCTGACTCAACTCTTAAGGATTAGTTATTACTGATAATAGATGCAATGTATTCTGCATGTATGTGTGGACCACATGTCTATAAAAAGACATCACACATGAGTACAGACATGTCCTTCCTCGTTAGTATAGTGGACAGTATCTCCGCTTGTCACGCGGAAGACCAGGGTTCGATTCCCTGACGGGGAGTAACCTTTTTTTTTTTTTTACACATTTTAAAAATCTTTGCCAACATGTGGATGTTCTCAAACAAAAACACACAGATTTTATTAAATCTTTCTTTTTTCTTATCTTTACTACCTTTGGTAGCAAGGAAACCTGTCCAGGGTATCCTCGGCCTGTGGCCTTTGTATCCAACAGCCCTCCCCCCTCCTCCTACTCCTCCTACTCATAACTCGTCACTGGATTAGCCGTTACAGATAATGGATACAACATGTCATGCGAGTATGTGGAACATGTGTCTTTAAAAACACAACTCGCATGGACCACATGTCTATAAAAAGACATCACACATGAGCACAGACATGTCCCTCCTCGTTAGTATAGTGGACAGTATCTCCGCTTGTCACGCGGAAGACCAGGGTTCGATTCCCCGACGGGGAGTAACCTTTTTTTTTTATTACACATTTAAAAAATCTTTGCCAACATGTGCAGGGTTTTTCCTGGGTCAAAATGGGTCTTCGGTGCTCCCATCTTTTCATGTCGGGCTGTTGAGTGAGTGATCAGCAGCTGGCCGCTCTGTCAAGTCGCGCACCTCACAGTTGCGTATTGATCAGACAAGAACAACACGCTTATCAACTCCAGTGTTTCCCCTACCATTATCACAGGGTGAAATCTGACCACCTGTCACCCTGTAATTTTCGTCTACCCCCGCCCGTCAACACTTCTCGGCTCGCGCGACAGAGCGATGCGCGCGCCGGCATCGAAGCTCTGCTGTGATGCGCGCACACATCCGCGCACACGGGGGAGCACATTCTCACTATCACCCCCCCCCCCCACTCAACAACTCTTCTCGACTCGCGCACGCCAGAGCTCCGATGCCGGCGCGCGCCTCGCTCAGCCGTGATGCGCGCACACAGGTGAGCACACCTCAGTGTTAAATTAAGCTTAGGGCACCAACATGGCTTGCGGCACTAGTCCCGCCCCCCTGAAGCTCTAAACTTAGGGGAAACACTGAACTCGATTACTATTGATCAAAACAGAACGAGGGTTCGGCTGTAGAACCCGTGGAATTCACTGTCCTGTTGAGACTCGCCTCCTCCCCACCGCCATCTGCCTGATGGATGGAATATGCCTACTATGAACTATTCATACACTCTGTCATATTCATTGAATGTATTTTAACTCTAAATCTGTCCTTCTGTACACATTACATCTATTGCATCTGTCCATCCTAGGAGAGGGATCCTCCTCTGTTGCTCTCCTCCAGGTTTCTTCCCTTTTTTTCCCCCTGAAGGGTTATTTGGGAGTTTTTCCTGGTCCGATGTGAGGTTTTGGGGCAGGGATGTCTATGTGTACAGATTGTAAAGCACTCCGAGACAAATTTGTAATTTGTGAAATTGGGCTATACAAATAAACTGAATTGAATTGAATTGAATTGTAGCCTACTTGAAACATACGATTGAGAACATATTCGCTGGCATGCACGTGATGAACACTTTTTTTAAATTTATCGCGGACTTTTTTTTGCCTTAGGCGATCGGGATTTGTCATAGGCGTTCAGGAAAACGGCTTAGGCGCGCGCACAAATTTTCTCTATGCAGGAAAAACCCTGCATGTGGATGTTCTCAAAACAAAAACACACGGATTTTATTAAATCTTTCTTTTTTTTCTTATCTTTACTTCCTTTGGTAGCAAGGAAACCTGTCCAGGGTATCCTCGGCCTGTGGCCTTTGTATCCCACAGCCCTCCCTTCCCTCCTACTCCTAACTCGTCACTGGATTAGCCGTTACAGATAATGGATACAACATGTCATGCGAGTATGTGGAACATGTGTCTTTAAAAACACAACTCTCATACATGTCCCTCCTCGTTAGTATAGTGGACAGTATCTCCGCTTGTCACGCGGAAGACCAGGGTTCGATTCCCTGACGGGGAGTAACCTTTTTTTTTTCTACACATTTTTAACTTGCCAGCAATTGGATGTTTTAAAACCTACACAAACACAGCACACGTAGCATACCAGGCGGAGGTACTCCATTATACTAACATATATGTCGGTAATGTGCCCTTTTTTAAGATGGGTGTCCCATATTTTACATGCACATACATCCCACATGTTACTATACACTGTGGAGATGAGTAAAAATGAGGGGGGGAATTAAAAACGGTGTATATATATCAATTTAACATGTCATACCCATGTGTAGGATATTTGTCTTCAAAAAAGGACAAGTCAAAGTTGGAGCATGTCCCTCCTCGTTAGTATAGTGGACAGTATCTCCGCTTGTCACGCGGAAGACCGGGGTTCGATTCCCTGACGGGGAGTAACCTTTTTTTTCCTCTTCTACAGATTTTTTATATTATTGCCAATGTTTGTATGTTCTAAAAAATATATACAAATGTAGCACATTTTTTACTATTTTGTTCCAAAATGAAAATATATGGGCAGTTCATTATATATATATTGTTTCTTTATTTCTTAGTTTTCATGTGTTAAAACTTCCAAAATCTTTAATCTGTATTTTCCAGTCTATCTACCACATAATCTTTAACCTCTTCCACTGCCCGACCATTTTGGAGCAAAATCGCCTAAATTGTACTGAAATTAAAATGTCTTTATTATCTACTACCAACTATGCCATGGCCCTGCTGAGACTTGCCCACTCCTCCTCTCTACCTCCATCTGCCTGATGGATCATCGAGGTCTGGATCGTGGAATATGCCTACTACCAACTATTCACACACTCTGTCATATTCATTAATTGTGTTGTTACTGTGTTTTAATTTGTGTATAATGATTCATTCTGTACACATGACATGTATTACACCTGTCCATCCTGGAGAGGGATCCTCCTCTGTTGCTCTTCTGAAGGTTTCTTCCCTTTTTTTCCCCGTGAAGGGTTGTTTGGGAGTTTTTCCTGATCCGATGTGGGGTTTTGGGACACGGATGTCTATAGGTACAGATTGTAAAGCACTCTTAAGACACATTTTTAATTTGTGAAAATGGGCTATAACAATAAACTGAATTGAATTGAACTTGTGAAAGTGAATTGTAGTTGCGCAAATTGAATGCAGCTACTTGCAAGACCAAGCAATCCCAATCGTATCTGCTTTCGGCTGCCTCAACCAGCCAAGGCCGTTACTGGAACAACAACTCTCCTGAAGATCGTTGAAGTGAGCCTCTCATTCCCTTCCCCCTTTCCACAGACACCTGTGGATTGTTGTTTTTGTCCGGGACCTTTTCAAGGCTGTCTCCACGGCAACGACCATCTTGCGGACTGACAACTGTCTGATTGTGGCCTGGGGGAAGACGATAACCCAGGCCACTCATACACAAACTTTCAACACACAGATATGCATTCACTTCCCTCACCCCCCATCCCACGCCTTCACCTGCTTTGTACCCCCAGTGTGACAGGGTCTGTGACTGGCGCTGTATTGGCTGCTGGACCCGGCTGGCTGCTTGTCTGTGCTGGTTACCTTCTACCCCCACTGGATGGGCTTAGATCACCCAGTCTTTGGCTTACCCCCCCCCCCCCATCCATTGCAAGTCATGTTTAAAATGTATGTGCTGAGGTGTGTGTTTTTTCCTGCTCCCACACTGTACCCCTCTAGGGGCATAGTCTGGGGGTTGTTTTCTCTCCTCTCTTCTCTCATGTTATGCTGTAATCTTTCATCCTTTCTTGCCATTTCGTTGCCTCTGTACCTGTCCTCTAGCAATGACAATAAATTGAATCCAATCCACAAAAATAGGTTTGTCGTAAAACTTTTGACCATTTCTGATGCCGCTAGCTCCGTGCTAACATCCGCTTATACTTCCGCTAATTCAACCACTCGTAAAGTGTATTCTGTAAGTTTTCGCTGTGGAAATTTGCAGCATTTATTGCTTTTAGACATTGTGTGTTTGGGCTGCTCTTGTGAAAAATGCATAAGAAATAAAAGAAAATCAATATTTTCTTTGCAAAGATAAGGATTTCTTGCATGCTGGGATACCAAACATGGCCGTGTTTATTGACATGTTTTTTGACGTGTTCTGCGGGAAGGGGAGGGGTTTACGGACACGGGTGGAGTAGAAGAGGTTAAGGAGGATTTCCAAAGCCGTGTTGCTGTCAGATCTTTATTGACCGGTGGCCTCAGTTTTTAAGCTTCGAACATGTATTCTTTTCATCCCGACATCCCGAAGTGTGATTGTCACAACTTCCTGCTCACACACAGACAAAATGGCTGATGTGACACCTGAAACATAAAGTCAATAACCAAACCAGTTCACAGTTTACTGACAGCATTTGTAACATAATGAGGAATCCTCAAAATACAACATTGATAATAATAATCCAACAGAAGTTTAACGTTTACAGCATTGGTTCTGGAATCTAATGCATGCAGGTTAAACAATATACCGCCATGAACCCAGAGAAAAAGCATGAGCTTTGATCTCGAGTCTGCATGAATGTGAAATGTAATATTATACTTACGCTAACTTCACAACAGTGATGCTAACATGTAGATATTTAGCAGGTAGCATGATTGTCGTAATTTAACGTGTTAGCATGCTAACTAGTGGTAAATGCAGATTACAGTAGAGGCTGATGGGAATCTCTTCAATCCTGCAGGTGTTTTGGTCATGAACATACGCAGTACAGTAAATCCCCTGAGGATCATGAACGTGACATTTACATGGCAACCCCATCCAACCCTGTTGAGATATTTCTATCCACCGTACTGATAGCATTTACACTAATTGTCAGGAAATATCAAGAATGTAAGGAAATCCGATGGTATTGCTGGAAATGCATGCCTTTAAAAAAAAGATAATTTCTGAATAATATAAAATGGTCAGTTGTATGTTTTCAGGAAAGATATAAACATATTTGTTCTTTGAATAATTGTCAGGGGGAGGGAATTATGAGGGGAGAAAATACAGTTAACAGTTAACAACCTAACTAAAACTTTATCAAAAAGCAAATGCATAAAGGTAAAGTAGAGAAGGTTTCACATATAATAAGCGTGCAGAAGGACAATAATAATGCAACTGCCTGAGGAGACAAACGTTCTCCTAGTTTTCTTCAATTATTCAACTGTTTTTCTCCTGAATAAACAATAAAGTTCCAGTTCGAAACTGACGATCAGAACAGCGGAGCCATTTCTTGCTTCCTTCAGCTTCAGATTGCAGTGAAACTCTAGACATCGGACATATTGACCCAAATATCCAAAAATGTGAATATCACCGAGAGCCTCCAGTCATGCTTGTGGCTCCTTAAGGCAAAAGACAGCCGGCTGGAAAAGGCTTCGTCTCAAAATCTGTTTAATACTTGGGCCAATATGGTCGGTACTCTAGATCTGGGTTACCGCTACCTGGTCCCATGCTTGTCGTCATTTGATCAAACATCTATTTTTAGGCCTATGCACCATTTTTGTTTCAACTTGTCCTCAACATTACAAGGTAAATAAAGTTGAAATTTACCTTCACCCAATACTCGTTTTAATGGAATGGCTCGTGAACGCATCATAATGATATATATAATATGTTCAATCACTAGGCACACTATGCACCCTGGCTGCAATTTATAACCTCTCCTAAGGAAGCCCACTCCCTGGACTCAGTATTGAGGGCTATCTCCCCTCCTTCTTCCCTTCCTCTCCAAGATCTCTTCCAAGATCCTTGAGAAAATAAAAGTAAGACTGCAAATCAGTTTAGTAATTTAGAAAAATCATGATCAATTTTTAAACACATTTAGACCACAGCACTGCACGGCAGAAATGACTGGTGAAAATTACAAGCAGATAGCAATGGCCTCTTCTGTCCTGGTCTTCCTCTCTGTCCTGGTGCTGTTGACACCAGGACTCATTGACACTGTGACCATGACATCCTGTTACAGATTGGCATTTCAGGAGATTCAGGCATAATTACGCATTAATTTGGTTCAAAAATCGATCTCAGTTTGTATTTTTAAGCAGTGGTACCTTTACGCCTCGATAACCACCAATTTCATTGCGTTATTCCTGTGAACCACTTGGTTTTGTGCTTGGACCAATTTTATTTACCTTATATTATGCTATTAACCTCAATCACTCTTTCATTGTTATGCAGATGACATTGTCAACTAGATTTATTAAAATAAGAGGAAAACCAAACCTACTGTAAAATTCAAAAATCTGTTAAAGCTTAACATAAAAAAATGGATGACCTGCTTGATCTTGAACTTAAACTCAGACAAAAAGTAATTTTAATCGATGTAGCACAGCACCTCAGATATATTGATGTGGATGTGGGATCTGACGTGCATTGGCATCCAACACCTGTAAAGACTGTAAAGAATATCTTTGTCTATCTGATCGACTTGTCCTCCTCTCGACTGCCAATCTCAAGGACTGCATTCTTCAAGCCACGTATTATTTCAAAACATCAAAATCAAAAATCTTCAAAAAATAAAGAAAATTGGTTCATTACTCGCTTGGCGTTAGACTGGATTACTGCAACTCTTTAGGCTGCTCTAATAAATCTCTTATAAATCTCAGTTGATCCAGAATGCTGCAGCTCAGGTTCTCACTCTCACTAAAACTAAGAAAGAGATCACATCACTAGCTGCTCTGCACTAGCACTCTGTAAAATCCCAGTAAAATCAAAAATAAATTCTTCTCTTAAAACACAAAACCTTGATTGGTGCTGGTGATGCATATCTTAAGGAGTACTTTGTTGCTCTGTGCCCCCCACTAGAGCTCACTCTAGCTTTTATGAGTCTTAAGAGGTACTGGAGTCTTAAAAAGTTGAAAAGTAAGCTGGAGCCTTTTTGGTTTAGTTGCTTAGCCAGCGAAGCTGGAAATTTCAGTCCTGATCACCACACAGAGTCACCAGTTTTAGGTGACCTGAGACCTTGACTTAAGCTTATAGCTGAATCAGGTTTGCTTAGTTAGCCCCCCTCCCCTTGATATGCTGCCATATGCTATGAGCGGGGCTTTAGGGGGGATGCACTTAGGGCGCACTGAGTACCTATCTCCTCTTTTTCTCTCTAAGGATGAATTTCATTCTCTCAATCACGTTACTAACTCTACTTTCTCCGGAAGTCCTTTGCTTTACGTCATGCCGTGGGTCGAGATATGACGTGATCTCAACATCCTATCTGCCTGATGGATGGTCTGGGTCGGTCAATTCCTATTCGCTGACATCCCCACTGTCCTGCCTGAGACCCCTCCTCCTCCTCCTCCTCCATACATCTGTGCTGCCGGATATCTCATGATTCCATCGTGAATATGCCTATTCATAACTATTCATCTATTTATTCATTCAATATTACTATTTTAACTCTAAATCTGTCCTTCTGCATCCATTATCTATCCATCCCCATCCATCCCTCTCCTCTGTCCTCCCTCTCTCTCCCTCTCCTTTTTTTCCTCTTTTGAAGGGTTATTTGGGAGTTTTTTTTCCCGATCCGAGGTTTTGGGGGGGGGATGGGATGTCTATGTGTGTGTTGTAAAGCCGAGACAAACAAGACAAATTTGTAATTTGTGAAATTGGGCTATACAAATAAACTGAATTGAATTGAATTGAATGCAACTCAATGCAGCCTCCATTGACGTTAGCTCCGTCATTCCACCTCCCGGCTAACGTTAACTAGCTCTCCTGCTGATTCCAACAAAGATGTGTGTAATACTATTAGCGGCATGATGTACGAAGTGTTGTTCCTGTTTACCGTGAAGCAAAAATGAGCTGATAAATCAAGATGATCAAGCATTTTCGGCTGAATCTGAGGCCTTTATGTTCCTGGTGTCGCACTTCACCAGATTAATAACATTGTATAATTCATAATTAATCAATTTACCAAAACATTTTGACATGCGGGCAACCTGGGGACTGTTGGCTAGTTGATAATCTCTCTTTAAATGTTAGTGTTTGATTTACTCCTCTTCCGTAAAACTTGTATGATATATAAATCGGATATTTTACTCATAACATCCGATCTCTCAGGAGCGTCCCACTCAAACGGTCTCGTTGTGGTTCTTTGCATGCTAATGAGCCAGCTCACACGTAATGACGCGAATAACGATATGCGTTACGTCACGTTGAGCGAAGATTAACGATGGGTTAAAAGCAGACTCCGTACCATGTGGATAGTTTCTCTGTTCATCAAAGGTGTAGAGTGTTTCTCCTGTTGCTACACATGCGTTGGTAATAGAATGAAAGTCATAGCACTCTGGAGGCCGATCTTTCCTGCGATAATGAAAATACAAGTTCAAGCCGACTGAAGTCTACCGCCTAGCTTATATCTGTACGGTTATATGACTGGTCTTTACAAGATCAGCAAGGCTATAAGACTAGCTTTAATGTGTATAGTCTGTTAGTTTCGCTTTTAAATATTAGCTTCCTTCTCTTCTTTTACCTTTTGGAGAGAGCCAGGCTAACTCTTTCCACCTGCTCCAGTCGTTATGCTAAGCTAAGCTAATTCTCCCCCTGGCTCCAGCTAGGAGATGTGAAAGTGGTATAAATCTACTTATCTAACTTTTATAAAAGCAGCTGAATGAGAATGTATGTTTGTATGAATGGAATGGTATGTATATATATTATCTAATAAATAAACCCCAAAAACTACCTGCATTTCTTCAATGTCCCACCAAACATAAATTCCAAGCTAGCAGCTACGTTAGCACGTTTGTGAATGTGGATATTTATATAAACTCTAGTTCTGCTTCACAGGGCTCAGTCGCAGAATCACGTTAAAGACCGTTCTCCTTAGAGTTACTGCATTAATATATATATATATATACACAATATAAAAATTATAAAAAGACGATTAGGAACAGGTTGTTACAGGTTTGATAACGAGGGTACGACATTTTCTTTTGTTTGTTTTAACTTGTAGCTTAACTTTTTTTTTGTTGACTGGATTGTTGGATCATTGTTTGGATAAGAGTCCGTAGGCATTCATCTTTAATAAATACGTTGCGTCGGTGGGTGTGCAGGTGTGTGTGTCATCAGCAGGCTTCTTAATGATGCAGTCTTTCATTTTTCCGTGGAACCCTCTGGTTCTCCTGGGTTCTCCAGAGTCGGAGAAGAGATCAGTTTCATATCTGTGGATCTCCAGGTTTCCACTGTACATTTTTTACATATACTTTGTATTTTGCGGATGTTTTCTTTCCATGTGGGATTTGTGTTTGCTCTCAGACCGCGTCCACAACAACTCAGACATTGCCCACATTGGAGTTTCCAGGAAGTTTCTGCAAAGATCTCTGTTCACACCAAAATACTTTCTTTTTTTAAACGTATAATAAACTGTTTTACTGGCTAATGTCTGAAGGAAACCCAGAGGGGCCAACACAGCCCAGAATGACTTGTTATTACACTACTTCCATGATCATATGACTTATTAAAAGCAGCCTGGACCTGTAGAAAGATGGATTATAAAAGATAGAAGAAGATAGATTGATTAACCAATTAAGAAAAATTAGCTTCTGCGGCTACAGCTAGCAGTAGTGACGGTGTTTGCCCCACCTTTGGTTCAGAGGTGCCGCCACACACATAAAAAATGAAGTAACATTGCTGCAGAAGAATAGTGTCAGACCTTTTGTCTAACAAACACTTTTGAAGAAAATATTTGATTTAGAAATAAACAGCAAGCTGGCGTTTGAGGGTTCTTTTTGGGGCAGAGGAGAGATGACGATGTATTTTTTTTAAAGTGAACCACCGTGTGGGCGTTCTCTTCCTGTGACTCGGGCTCCTTCCTGTGTCGTGGTTTGATCATTATCACAGTCTGAGAACAAACTCAATCACATTTGGAGGAAACAGCTCAAGTCAAGACATCCTGCTGCTTGAAGGGTTTCCAAAATATTCCCCAAACTAAAAATCCAAGTCACATGAAGTCTAAAAGCAAAGCAGCTGTATTTTCCGTCTTATTCACAAGCATAAGTGCTGCGTGATTGCACGTTTTTATGAATGTCTGAGCATCAAGTAGAGCGCAAATATCCTCAGGAGACGAGGCTCCAGCACTGCAATGCGTCTCCTCCTGTTTGTTTGATTAACTACAGCGAGCAGCTGTTTCAGGAGATTAAACTTAAAAAATATATATTCAAATGTGAATGTATACTTTAGTTTTCAGTCAGAGCCAATAGACATGGAGCATAGTGCCTCAGAGGGAGTCAGAAACTACTTAGAGATGCACTGACACACTCAACTCAGTGTGCAGGAGCAGGTTGTAAAACCTAAATCGATAACATAAAAGAAAGAACAAAAGCTGGATTTTTGTAGATGCCAACCGCGTGATCCTTTTTACGGGTTGCTTTTCGCGATGAGAAGGGATTATCTGTGGAACGTCCTCATAAGTATATGTACGTGTGGACAGCAGGCACATCTGTCAGTGGATTGGACTATCTCCAGGGAGTGGCACAGCGTTCCTTTTCTTTAGGCAGTGTGAGTAAAGTGTTCATGCGTCTGTGCTCTGGTTTACGTGTCTTCATGCAGGGTTCTGCTTGGCATCGTATGTGTGTGTGTTTGTTTATGTGCTCCACTGCTTCCGCATATCCCAGTCAGTGCTTGGGAAAACCTCCAGCAGCCTGGGTGCAGTTCAGCTTTCCAAACCCGGGCAGCGTGACCCGCCCGTGGGTGTAGATGTCGCGGTCGGGCCCCTGGTTCATCCGCTTGACGAGGTTCTTCTCGTACAGCAGAGGGTGGTAGGCGCCGAGCGTGCACGCGGCGTCGTAGAAGCGCTGATAGTAATGGCAGAGCTCCGTCTTCCTGCGGGACGGCAGGAACTCGTAGACGTGCACCACGTCGCACAGCGACATCATCAGGACGGTTCCTAGGTGGGAAAGAAGAGGTTCATAATACTTATACAAAAATATGTTGTTAGAAAAGGTTGGAACACTGAACTGTCCCGTACCGCGTCATTTATCGTCCTCTAATGTGTTTCTTAAACGTCCAGGGTTTTTCCTGCATAGAGAAAATTTGGGCGCGCGCCTAAGCCGTTTTCCCGAACGCCTATGACAAATCCCAAGTGCCTAAGGCAAAAAAAGTCCGCGATGGGAAAAAAACCACACAAAAAAAACTGTTCATCACGTGCATGTCAGCGAATATGTTCTCAATAGTATGTTTCAAGTAGCATACAGCCGAACCCTCGTTCTGTTTTGATCAATAGTAATCGAGTTGATAAGCATGTCTTCTTGTCTGATCAATACGCAACTGTGAGGTGCGCGAATGGACAGAGCGGCCAGCTGCTGATCACTCAACAGCCCGACGTGCACGAACACACCTGGACTATATAGGGATGCACCGATCTGACCGGCGCCGATCCATATCGGCCGATATTCCCATTATCGGTTTTGATCGGCGTTCTCAAAACGGCCGATCAGATGACATCAAATCTGCGAGAACTATCAGAGACGTTTCAATCGCGGCGCACCGCAACGGAGACGAAGCGCCTGGCGAGGGCCGCAGAGTGAGAGGTCAGAGGAGATCCTCACCACCGAGCGGCGTCCCCGTCCCCCGAGTTGAATCTCTGGGTCAACTCAGCCGACTCTCACATGTCTGCCCCTATAGACTGATGCTCACGGTAAACACATTCGATCGGGAGCGCGCGAGGGTTTTGATAAAGTTAGCGGAAGGATTTATGCGACAACATCCGGTTTTGCAAAGTTAGCGGAAAGAACCACGTGAAACAACATCCGTTTATAAAAATAAGATGTCGACAAATCATACACGAGCATATAAAAGTAAACAATGAACTGATTTTGTGTCTTTATAGATCGTTTCTGAGATTTAGCTTAAATTATGCTAACATTAAAACATTTCTACTGTACCAAGGAAGAGTTTATAAAAATAAGTCAGACTTTTGTATGTTAAAAAAAGTCTTGTAAATAGATTTACCCAAGAGTTCCAGGAAATGAATGATGCAGATGTGTTCCATACATATCTGAAATCCCCTACAATAGCAATCAAACAATTTTAATGTATCAATTAGGACATTTTTCAAAGTAAAAGTCCTAGATGTTTAAAGAAATCGGTAATTTCTTTAATGTTTGAGGTGCTTTATATATGTATTTCCTCATAGTCCTAGGCAATAATGCTACACAATAAATAGAATGCTTCAATCAACACCGTGATCGGTGATCGGTATTATCGGATCGGCAGATACTGATTTCAGTGATCAGCACCCAAAAACCTGATCGGTGCATCTCGAATTGTCAATCTATTAGCCTATCTATTTTAGCAAAATGATTTCCTCAAGCATTGCCTCCATTATTTATGGGAAAAAAAGGAAAAAAATACACAGATATCTGCTAATTACGGTGATATGGCAATACAGACCGTGCGCGCTATGCGCGCAAAAAATTTTTTTTGGGAGCACCGAAGACCCATTTTGACCCAGGAAAAACCCTGACGTCCTCTGCTGGGTTTCTTTTTAAGACGCGAGATAATAATAATAATAATAATCATTTATTTTATATAGCGCTTCTCTAGACACTCGAAGTCGCTTTACAGTCCAGAGTCCAGTAGTCATACACACACAGTCATCCCGGTGGTGGTAACCTACATCAGTAGCCTCAGCTGCCCTGGGGCAGACTGACGGAAGCGTGGCAGCCAATCAGCGCCTACGGCCCCTCCGACCACCACCAACATTCATTCACATCCATACGAACCGGGGTGAGGCTGCGGTGCATGTCTTTATGATGGTGGGGGAAACCGGAGTACCCGGAGGAAACCCACGCAGACACGAGGAGAACATGCAAACTCCACACAGAAAGGACCTGGAACGACCGGGACGACCGGGATTCGAACCCAGGGCCTTCTTGCTGTGAGGCGACAGTGCTAACCACTGAGCCACCGTGCTGAGATGGCGCCGATCTCCTGCAGCTTCTGTCGCCTGAACATTGAACCGTTAGCCGTGGGGATGCGTCATTATTACTTTCGTCCGGCATTATTGTCGGACACCATCCAGTGCCGAGTCAGCATCCTGACTTTAACCACACCAGCCTGCCGACTCTTCACCAGCATGTTGACTGCCCCACACAGAACTATACATTCTGGGCCGACTGTATGCTAATGCTAAGGATGTACAGGGCCACTACCCCCCCCGCCATCACCAGCTTCCAGGTCTGGGGACAGGGACACGCTCAGGGGAGTCCAGCGCGACCTGGAGGTGAAGTTCAGGGAGTGGAAGGACTCCAACAGGAGGAAGATGGAGGCCAAACTCAGGGAGATGTGGACCGGGATGAAGCAGATAACTGGCTTCAAGGTTGGAGGGAGACGACCCGGGGGCCCCCTGGAGACGACTCGAAGGCTCCCTGGAGACGACCCGGGGCCCCCTGGAGAGGGCCAACGAGCTAAACTGTTTCTTCAATCGGTTTAGTACGCAGCCCTCATCTGTCTCCCCCTCACAACACCCCACCCCCCTCTGTTTCCCCTGGTGAGCTGCACAAAGGGTTCTTCCACCTTCACCGTCCTCTACTGTGTCTCCACCGTCCTCTACTGTGTCTTCACCGTCCTCCACTGTGTTTCAGTGACGGTGTGGAGGTCTTACTTACCGAGCAGGCCGGAGGAGGGAGGGTTCTTCTGGATGGGCTCGGCCATGTTGTCCTGTATTCGTTGCCAGACCTGCCACTCAAAGCGAGGGTGCAGGATGTAGAAGGGCTGCATCGGGTGAAGCCGCCTGTACCTCTGGTACTGGGTGAAGATGGGGTAGTCGGTCCTGTTGTGCCACTGAGGGGGGACAACGTCGTTCAGTTACAGCGATAACAGCTACGACCTTCTAGCTTGTGTGTGAAGGTCACCTGAGTGAGGTCAGCGGAGAAGGGGGCGGGGTCCCAGGCCACCAGGGCACCTGAGCTGTACAGAGAGCTGGATAGGAAACGGTGGTCATCAGACGCCATCACCTTTCAGATGAGTAAATATTAATATAAAAACACAATGCATTCCATGCATACCTGCAGCACACACTGACTCACATCGCATCGCTACATAAAGATGAATTATTAAGATGAATTTAAGGGTTTATTAAGAAGCCGCTGGAACACAAACTCCACAAATCTTCTCAAAATGAGATAGAAGATGGATAGAAATCATTTAATTACATTGTTCCCTTGTTTTTGGGAGTAAACGTCTCTGAAAATTACACTGAACTTTAGATATAGAGAGTGTTGAGCTGTGAGACACAGACACATCTGCGTGTGTTCACCTGGGAGTTGATGAGGCGGATCGTGGTTTTAGAACCGACATCCTTCTCGTACCCGATGGTCGGCGCGGCGTTGAAGCGCAGCACGGCGTCGTGAGAGTCTGGAAGTAAATAACGATAAAGCACCCGTTTGTTTAGAGGTATTGCATCGTTACTGATGAGTTGGATGTTTTTCATGTTGATAACATTGAACATGAGAGGAAACGTGCACGTTGTTAAAGTGAATACATTAAAACTTAGTTAAACATGTAGTTAAAAAGTTAAAACATGACGATGTTAAAACTAAATATCAACATATACACTACCATTCAGAAGTTTCGGGTCACTTAGACATGTCCTTATTGTTCAAAGCACTGTTTTTATCAATGTAGATAACATTAAATGAATTATAAATACACCTACATAGTTAATGTGTAAATGACTATTCTCTGGTGTTTAATGAAGTCTCTATAGAGGTGTCTAGAGGCCCATCTCCAGTGTTCTAATGGTACATTGTGTTATCGCCTTAGAAGACTAACGGAGGGGTAGAAAACCCTTGAAAACACTTTTTATGTGAGCGCAGCTGAAAACAGTTATGCTGGTGAGAGAAGCTATAAAACTGGCCTTCCTTTGAGCCACAAGAAGAACAACATTAATATTTACAATAAAAATCATTATTTCTAACCTTGTTAATGTCGTGCAGGCACGTGCACAGGTAGAGCCCGAGTGGTTTTAATATCCGACGGGGCATTTATTTGAGGTCTTGCGAGAATTTCTCCCCGACATGCTCCGCGGCCCCCCCCCCCTCCTCCTCCTCCACTTCCTCCTCCGCGCAGTGCTCCTCGCGCCACCGAACGGCTGCAACTCCTTCTCCTCTGACCCGCAGCACCAGACAAACAGGTCATGACGTGTTTGTCCCCTGACGTTGTTTTGTGCTAAATCAACCACAATATTAGCGCTGCTGAAAACATGACGTCACAACTGGTCAGACGTTTCCTACAAAAATTAATTTAAAAAACCCTCATGAAATCCGTGATTTCAAAGTCTTTGCAGCTGTTTACTGACGTTAATTATGTTTAGAGAGAAGAGAGAGAAGAGAGAGAGATAATTCTTATTCCGTTCTATTCAACAGGGGCTAGTCTAGGATTTGCGTGGCCAGACTGAAAAAAAAATCATAAGGCCTTTCTTGTTCAGAGGGCCGGGCCAAATGTGGAGGCGGCCGTATCCGGCCCGCGGGCCTTAGTTTGAGGACCACTGCTCTTGGCTGTTGTCTATCAATATCGCTCATTTTGAAAATGACGTCAGAGGGCGATACGGATCCGTATCAGACCAGCGAGGAGGGCAATACATGGCTGGCATGACGACCCATTAGCCAATCAGAACGCTTGTACTGTTGTTGCCATATAATAATTCATCTTTATTCATAAAGAAAATGTAAGCTAGCGGTCTGATGCTGCCAGAGGAAACGCAGGTCGAGGACAGCATCATCGATGTATTGATGCTAATGCTTCAACTCTGTCAGAATTTATTTTTTTGACAATGGGTGCCCTTTTTTTGGTTTGAGCACCTGCCCCCCAAAATGTCTGTGCACGTGCCTGATGTCGTGACTATGTTTTATATTCATTTTGCAATTCATTTGATAAATAAAAGTGAGAGTTTTCATGGAAAATTGTCTGGGTAACCCCAAACTGAACGGTAGTGTATATATAAATATATATATCACACCTATCTCCTTTCCAAGTCCGGAGTTGCGTAGCGACCCTGCAGACGAGACCACGGCGCAGCTCCTGTACGGCCCGAGGTCAGAGGTCAGCGGCTTCGCTGGCAGCTGGTCGGCCCAGGGCAGCGCCGAGAAGGGCTGGAGGTCAGAGGTCAGTGTCGCGACCTCGATGTTGTCCTTCAGCTGGCAGAGAAGCCTGGGACCGCTCAGCTTGGGCCTGTTGGACACACCGCCGGGACCGGAGATTTCCACTCCGTACTTATTCATCGCCTTGACCGAAAGACGGAGACACAGAGACACCGAGGCCGATCAGAGACGGAAACATGTATCCGGAGTCAAAAGTAAAGCTGATGCTGAATTATGGCAATGTGTTAATATTTAGAATTCAGTCTCACCTGATAGTTCTGCACTACCTTCCTCAGTCTGCTTCCCAGCATGCTGCTGGACATCTCGTCATCCCACACTTCTCCCAGAAGCCCGTGAGGCCCGAAGAACTCCGCCTCCCCCACTCTGCCACTCAGCTCCCCCCTCCGGCGGCCTCCGAACAGGGTCTCCAGGGCGCGCATGAAGGGGCGCGGCAGCAGCCGGGCGAAAAAGCCCGGGGGCTCCCGCTCCTTCGGCTTCCGCTTCGGCGTGGAGTCCCCGACTTCGTGGGTGTGGTTCGGAGAGGAGAGGACAGGGATTGGACGGTGAGGGTCACCGGGAACGACCCCCGGGAGCTTCTGGGGGTCGATGTACATGGGCTTGGCGCCGCTTCGCAGCACCTGAGGGACGACGAGGGCACGACCGTGAATGACTGTCACGCTGAGAGGAGACGTAAGTTATGTTCATTTAGCTGCTGGCTAGTTAGCTAGCTGGCTAACTCCACGACAGTTTCAAAATAAAAGAACCACTGGATGAACTGCTGAGTCTACGTGACTTTACCATGTAGGACTGACTGTTCATGATAGCCGTTAGCATTTCAAACGCTTATGCTAATTGCTAATAGCTATCATGCCGACTATTCTTATAATTAAGGTTTAGTAAGAGTGCTGCAAAGGGTTCGTTAAGATGACAAAATGCAGTAATAACTTTTCTTAAAATGTGTGAATTAGAGTTTACTTGCGAGTAATTGTGTGTATGCTAGCTGATGGCCAGCCTGGTATGAGAGATATTTAAATACTTTGCATAAAAAATGTCATGATTAAGAGCCAAATCCATCGAAAACCTGAATAAAGATATATATAAATATATATATATATATTCAATGCAAGTCTTGCATTGAAATAACAAACAGGAATTAACAATGAGGAAGAAAAAATATCATTCTTAAAATCAAAATGAACAAATACTTAATATATTTCAATAATAAGGCCCCCTTTACAAAATCACAAGTTTCCTCAAATAAAATCTCTCCGATACAGCTTCCAAAATAAGACATCTTTTGTTTAACAAAGAAAACGTATAAAACAGGTTTTCAATACGTGGATTGCGGGTTTAGTTATTTATTAAAATAATACTGTCTGAAAACGTTGTCCTCACCACCTTTAAACCTTCGCTCACAAGCAACGCTCATGTCCTACTCTGCTTTCACTTCCAGAGGAAGTAGAGGAAGTGAAAAGGCGCCGACGGACCTTGACGACGGAGTGCGCGCGAGGCTGAGCCCGGGTCCGCGCCCGCACCCCGAAAATGGCGTCGGTGACGGGCACGCTGTTCTCGGCACAGATGGCGTAGAGCAGCGCCATGGAGATGCAGAAGAAGGCCATGCAGAGGACGCCGCGGCGAGCGCGGCGCCTCAGCCGCCACAGCAGGCTGACCCGGTCCATCGCCGCCCCGGGGATCTGCAGAGGACATTCACAGGTCACTGTGCCGTAAGTCTTTCCGAGCCTCTGAAACGAGTCAACACATAACATCACCTCAGTTTACAACAAGTAAATTCACTAGTTGAGAAAGAAAAGCTGCTTTGAATATGTTGTTTGTTCTTATTGATAAAAAATGTTGTTATAAGGACACCACACATTTATACGTTTTTAAATTTGTTTTTAATAATAGTGACCGGCCGACTGACTGAGGTTATATTCGCTGTTGTTGGTTAGATAACTCTTTAGTTGTACTTGTACTAATTTAAAGTAGCAGTATTTAAGTTAAGTCAATGAAATGATTTGTGAATCGTCAGAAAATTCATTTTAAGAAAGAATTGCAAAAATCCACTGTGAATAACGATAATCCACAGTTTACTGTGTCTCTATATTACCTCTAGATGTGAGTGAGAAATACTTTGAAACGAACACAAGTGACTTCCTTCAAACACGGTGAAACATTCAGAGTTCTTTCTTTTAAGTACTGGAAGCGAGTGGAACAACCCAGAATAACAAGCACATGGGAGAATGCCAGCCTTGCCTTGGGTGATGGGTGAAATCGGGGGGGGAGCAGGGAGGAGGATGATGATGAGGAGGAGGAGGAAGATGGCTTGATTTATTAGAGAATGGAAAAAGAGGAGGGACGAGAGAGGCCTGAAGAGAGAGAGAAAGAGAAAACCAGAGGAAATGATGGAAGTCCATTATAAAAAGGCTTTTACAGCTTTTACTGCAAGTAAATACATCTGGTGACGGTGTGGCTTCATCTGGTGAGATCATAATAAATGACCACTTGATAATAATATGAATATGAATAATAATATAAATAATTTGAATAATAATACAACTAATTATATAAATTATAATATGAATAATAATATAAATAATAATATGAATAATAATATAAACAATAATAATAATATTAGTAATAATATTAATAATAACGTGAAGAAAAATGGGGGGAAAGGAAATCAGTCGGTCATTAAAATCAAGTTTTTTTTCTATTTCTTGCGTCGATGTGAACATTTTGTTCTGATCATAAAGTTAAAATAACTGTTATAAAGCACATTATATATACAATAACAACGCTGCTGCCTTGTTTTGAGTGTTGATGCAGCGGCTACAATGTTAGCATAGCCCAGCGCGGATCCGATCAAACTCCAGCCGGAAGACATTTGACAAAGCATGAATTCAGAGTTCTTACAAAACTGCTTCGTTAAATTATTTTCGGCATCTTTTTTTATCCGTTTATACCTCAAACTATAGTAACTGTAGCTCCAAAAGTAGGTCGAAGATTTAATTATAGGAATAATAATAACTTGAATATTAACAGCTGATCTCGTGCTGATCAAAAAATATCTTTCTCTGCAAAAAACTGACACACTAACCACGACCTCTTTAATTAGCCGCGCGCCAAAAAAATAGAATACAGCGGTGAAGTTTAATGACGAGATGAATCCCAGCGGAGAGGAAGGTGAACCAACGCTTGACCTCGTTTACCGTCATTCATGTGATAACAAACGTCTGCTGTGGCTTCCTGAATCAACTTGTGTTCATACTTCTCTGATTCATCAATCTGAACCCAAGCCCCTGCTCGTGTCCCCCCTGCCGCTCCACGGCCAAACGGACCAGAGGAAGAATGGATTTCATTGGACCCCATTTGGCTGCACACCGGAGCAGAGGCCTCATCAAATCAATATGTTGCCGCTCTGTTGTTGCTAAACATAGAGCAGCTGGTGGGATCGCAGCCAGAGGCACGGCGAGCTGCCACGGGAAGAGCTTCACAGCTGCAGTTTGATCAGATCTCCGTCCTCTTCTGGAGGAGTGTTTACATTTTCTCATCAATATCGACCTGCTCTCAACCGGAGGGTGTCAATAACTTGATCTGATTATTTAAAAATGTATTTCCACCATCGATTGTTTGTTCTATATAAAGTCTGACAAAGATATTTATTTTATTGTGGCGTAAGAATCAGACGTTCGAGGTCACAAAACAATAGTTTTCCTCTAGCAACGTCAGCATCCCACGTTACCCAGGCAGCCAATCAAAAGGCGGCTTTTACTCCTCGACCACTGACTTCCTGTTTTGATTCTGGTACATGTGGTACAGGACTGGCAGCAGAATTATTTTTTTACGATGATTAACTATATAATTGTTGACGTTTATTTGTAGATTGCGACACATTTGTTTGTAGATCGCTACACATTTGTTTGTGGATCGCTACACGTTTGTTTGTAGATCGCAACACGTTTGTTTGTGGATCGCTACACGTTTGTTTGTGGATCGCTACACGTTTGTTTGTGGATCGCTACACATTTGTTTGTGGATCGCTACACGTTTGTTTGTGGATCGCTACACGTTTGTTTGTAGATCGCTACACATTTGTTTGTGGATCGCTACACGTTTGTTTGTGGATCGCTACACGTTTGTTTGTGGATCGCTACACA